>NC_090755.1:3572812-3637812 GCF_036898095.1 Palaemon carinicauda | reverse complement strand
ATATATATATATGTATATATATAAACGCATAACAGACGGAAGGGGAAGGATATGTGTGAGGCCTATATATATATATATATATATATATATATATATATATATATATATATAGAATATATATATATATATATATATATATAACGCATAACAGACGCAAGTGGAAGGACATGTCTGAGGTCTTTGTTCTGTATTGGACTAGTAACGGCTGATTTTATATATATATATATATATATATATATATATATATATATATATATATATATATATATATATATATATATATGTATATATATATATATATATATATATATATATATATATATATATATATATATATGTATATATATATATATATATATATATATATATATATATATATATATATATATATATATAAACGAATAACTTATTGCTGTAAAGAATTTACGTATAATCATATAAATATTTGCTCTTTTGGTTCTTGGATCTTTACGACTGGCTGCGTTATACATCGTGAGTTTTTTTTTTTGTCTCCTGTGTCCGGTACATCTTGTTTTAAGCTTTCTACTTTACGCCCGAAGCGTATGGTTGTCTCGGGAGTGTGTATTTCCCCTTGGAAATCAGAACATGTGATTTTATTAGATTTTTGTAATTCTCTTATGGCTAAGCTTTATGCTTACGTTTTAAAGGCAAAACGACTCGTATTTATTTGCCATTTGATTAATATGTGGTCTTTTGTTTTGTATTTTTTTTCATAAAAGATATTTTCGTTTTGTAAAATGAAAAGAAATGATAGAATTGTTTTTTCCCATCTTTGTATTATTTTAGGTATGGTAATGATTTCGTATCCTTACCTACTATGCGTGTTTCAGACTGGCCTGTTACAAGGCATTGAATGTTGAGATACTTCTCTTTTAATTCTTAGTGCTGTATAGAATTCATATATTTTGGTCATGGATTTCGTATGATTGATCTTGACTCTGGCTGTCATTGATCGTGATAATCATGAGGTCCTCGTAATCTAACCTTCACTGATTGGATGTAGTGGATCTTTTCCTAGTATAATTTTTTTTTTATTTTGAACTATTATATTACCTAGAGTGGTAGGGGAAGGATATCATAACGACTACAGGAATGTAATCAGTTGTGTTCCTCAAGGTAGTATTCTTTGTTCTTTAATGTCTTTATCAAACAGACTTTGAACTTGGACACAAGCGTGTTACCAATGCAGGTGATACCACTCACATTCCATCGATCCCCTATCGTGATTAAAAATTAAATTATGACAAAAAATATCCGGTCTTTTGCATCTTTAATAGCAATGTTTATTTTTTTGTTTAATCTTTTTTTTTTTGAGTAATGTTCTCTGGTCGGGTCTTTTGAAGCTGGCAATCATCCGAAATTGACGTACAAAAACTTACTCTCTCTTAACTTCCCGATCCCTGATCTGGATATTAATCTTTGACATCGTGCAAATTTAATTTTTGTAAGTAGCTTGATATAAGTGTTGATTTATCATGTATCTATTATTCTTTTGCAGCGTTATTCATCTTGATATTTTTTTATCTTTTTATAGCTATTCTTTATTCCTCTGTTTATCTTTTATGTCATGGTTTGCTTTTCATATCAGGGCACTTGGGCATAAAGTATTCTGCTATTCCCTTTCATCTATATATCCCTAATCAGAAACTGCAATACGATTGTCTGGTTTTGATTATCTTACCTAGCTGAGACTGGAGTCTTCCGTTTTCATAAACTACCCCTTAAATTTGTCCTTCATCGGAAAACCCATCATACAATCTTCAATTTCGCCCCTATATTACCCTCTCTCATCCTTGCCATTTACAATCTTCTTTTCCTCGTCTTCTCCAGACCCCCATCCTTTACATATTTCCAAAGCGGCCATTTTTCACCTGTCCGGGAGCAAAGTGTACTCCCGGAAAAAAAAAAGAAACTTCTATATGAGATAAGGCATCTAACTCCACTCCATCCCCAAACGTCAGCCGTCAATGTCATATCAAGTTCCTCCTGCAACAAAGTTCGTGGCGTTTAATTTCCCAAAGTATCAGAGGAGCCAGCTAATAAGTTATCCTAATAACCATTCTAATTTATCTCGGCCAGGGAAGGCCAACTTCTTGAAGTATTATTCACGAATAAAAAAAAAAAAAAGGAAATAAGAAAGTAGAAGGAATAGATACTTGCTTTTCTTAATATTAACGATGCATGAAGCATGATAAATTCCCGCCGTCTCATTGGTCAGATATGTGTAAGGAAAGGGGGGAGGAGGGGGAGGGTGGGGGTAGTTCATCTCGCTCAATAAAGCCAGTTTCTCCACCAATCACAACGCTCGGCGAAATTAATATCGTGACGTCATGTGAGCGTGGCATCTATAAACCTGCCAAGGCTTAAGGGAAGGCCAAGAAAACGTCTAATTTAGTGTAAAAAGGGGCCGATCCTTTATCAAGAGCGCATAAAATATGTGGCTCCCCTTTTGTTCTCCCTGACTGAAATATGAAGGTCTTGGAGGCAGAGGGGCATTTGTCTTAGTAATGTGCGCTATTACAACCGGGGAAACTTGGCCTGGAAATATGATAATGGCTGCCTGGGAGAATGAGGGCTCGGCCGGGGGAAAATAACTCGCGCCCATAAACAACCCCCAGCTCCCTTGTTTTCCCCGACGCACATACTCACAAACACATACACACACAGACACACATTCAGAAACGCAAATCCATGCATACTTACTGCCAACCGACAAACGTACGTACGTAAGAAGTCATACATAATAAAGTAACATACATTCGCTAACATACAAAGCACTTGTATCATAAACATTAGCGTACGCATACACACATGCACATTTACCAACCGAAACACATGCATTCTGAATTAAAAGCGTATGTATTATGGCACATAAACTCGCAGACCCACTTAATACTAAATCATCAACGCACAGATATATGCAACATAGTAATGTCCATTCTAAATCACAAATTATTATATACACACTCGCAGCACGCATTTAAGTATTTGTAAGTATACATTCTTTGATTATATTCTTTTAAAAAGATGTATGCACGTTAGCGAAATTACCAACGTCTGTATACATAACTCCCAAAACAAAACATACACATTCATAGACACGTACATATAAAAGCAGGAACACTGAATCACAAAAACATTGACAATTTACTAGATGGCCACTCAGTAGAGCGCAGACTCCGCTGCGGCAGGTTATTTCTCGACCTTTTGTTCCGACCTTTACCTTTGACCTTAACATGTATCAATTGGCGTGGATTTCATACACTTAAATATGAACCAAGTTTAAAGTCTCTGTGACACCGATGTCTAAACTTTTGGTTGATTAAGTGATATGGACGTTTTGCTCATCCGCGACCTTGACCTTTGACAGTCCAAAATCTAATCATTTCTAGATCTTTACATAACAGTTTAAAATACCAGAAAGTTTCATTAATTTGCTGTTAGAATTGTGGCCGTATGGTTGATGACCGGAATTTTACCTATTGGGTTGACCTTGACCTTGGACTTGACCTTGACCTTCGACCTTAACATGAATTAATTTATGTTTATTTTCATACACTCAAATATGAGCCAAATTTAAAGTATCTGTGACAACGATGTCCAAACCTATGGTTGATTACGTGAATTAGACATTTTGCTTGGGCTTGCCCTTGAACTTTGACCTTGACCTTCCAAAAAACTATTAATTTCCAGCTTTTTATATAACAGTTAATCCCAGCAAGTTTCATTACTCTACGATTAAAATTGTGGCCAGGAAGGTGTTCACAAACAAACCGACAAACGCACAAACAGGGGGTAAAACATAACCTCCTTCCAACTTCTTTGGCGGAGGTAATAAACACAGCGATACGCACTAGCAAACAGAAACACGCACCTTCAGATAAATGAATTTAAGTACACGAATACGTACGATCAAGTACATTTCACGCAAAATAGTCACGGTTCTTGTACACACAAACCAGAGAGAGAGAGAGAGAGAGAGAGAGAGAGAGAGAGAGAGAGAGAGAGAGAGAGAGAGAGAGAGAAACAAAGCCATATTTATTTTGGGGAAGCTTTATATTTTTCACTGAACAGGCATTCGGAAGATAAGAGATCACATTTCAATAAATAAGGAATCAAAATAGAATCAAACGTCCTACCGGGTTTTCTTTGGAGTAGGAAACTTGAAGAAGGCTCTCCTCCTCCTACTTCTTCCCTTCCTCTCCCTCCTCCTCCTCCTCCTCCTCGTTCGTCTTGCGTTGCTCTCCTTTCGCTGGTGCTCCTCCAAAAGGAACATATTTATATGTATACATATATAAACGCCCCGCGGAGGAAAAGACTTCGAGAGCGAGAAAAACACATGGAGTTTTGGGCCATATTGTGGCCTGGCAGTCTCATATGATTCTGTTTTCTTTCCAAGAGAATTGATATTAAAATTCTTACGTATGCAAATAGGCAACCGGCAGCTAGGAAAAACATGAAGCCAATATTTTCGTAGTTCGTACATGTCCTGTAGGTCAAATGGGACTAAAATTTACAAATGCCTTTGAGACTTACGTTACGATACGATCTGCATAAACAGCTTTCTTTTTTCTCGCTCCTACAACTTTCCTAGTTTTTATTTCTCCCGGTAATTTAGCCTTTTGTTTGGTTAGTTGTGTTTGTGTTTGCCAGGCCATATGCGTATGGTTTGGAATAGTTTTAGTTTTTTGCCAAACGGAGGGTGACAGGACGCGTTTTAGGCGTATTATAGCGTTACTCTTGGTTATATTTGATTAATTTTTCATACGTTTTTATGGATCTATTTGGCGTGTAATAATATGGTTAAACAACAATCCACAAGCGCCATGGGTGTATATTTTATAGTGGTAGTATAAAGTATGTTATTTGATTTTTATTTTAAAATTCCTGTTTTTGTTTTCGTTTGTTTACCTTCAAAATGTGATCCCTAGGTGAGGTATTGCATCACCTTATGCTGTGCACTATAGATATGCTTCACCTCTGTATCCAACTTATTTCTTCCATGTTGCTGTCCAACCAAACGAACATTTGGAATCTGAATTGACCTTCCGGTTTAAGCCGAGCAGTGTCCTAAATTCCATTAATAGAATCAAATCACATTCGAAATGGGTAAATAATTCATAATTTTATGACTATTTTTTAAGACACTCTGATTTGATTTATAGATTTCTATGATTTTTTAAAGGTTTATGATATTCTTTAGAAGTTAGGCTTGGTACCATACTCAAAAGTGGTTGTAAGAATTGTGCTTTATAAGGAATTAACGATAGCTTTTAAACCCACGCAACTAAAGATACTGTCCTTGAGTCCTCAAAATATACTTGAGCGGTAATTCAACTGATCTGTCCTGGAAGTCGTCTTGCATTGTAGGGAGGAAGTGGGTATTGTACTTGCCTTGTAAGACATAATGGATCGGGAAAAACAAGGATCTCATAGATTGACTGGCAAGATATGTTTTTGGCTTTTACCGTTATCCTTATGGATATACGAGGGCATGTTCTGTCTTCTCTTAATCTTAATTTTTTTTTTATTGATTCGAATTTGCACCATGGCATGTACGGTATATAAGGATATGAATTCATCACTCCCTCTCTTTCAAGTTTGTTTTAATTTCAACTGTAGTTTCCCCCCGCCTCTCTCTCTCTCTCTCTCTCTCTCTCTCTCTCTCTCTCTCTCTCTCTCTCTCTCTCTCTCTCTCTCTCTCTCTCTCTCAACGTTTCAACTTTCTCTTGATTGCTTCTAAACTTATTCTTTTATAGAATAATTTTGATTTTTACCGATCAGTCTTACTTGTGATTCAAATGTTTATATAAACCTTGGAAATTTTAACATTCCCTGACAAGTTTAAAAATGCATTTATTTACAATATTAAGGAAAGAGCTTCTGTTGCAACTGACTTTGGAGACATTGCTTATAAGTAAACCGGTATAATTTTGTTTGATATTTGTCTGTTAATTTGAAACCTTTACAGTAATATCATAAAAAATAAATATTACATAACTCAAATCGATTTTAAGTAAGCTGATGATGCTATTGTTTTGATTAAAGGATATTGAAAGCCATGTAACCAGGAAATTAGACTTGGTATGTTGATATACTTATAGATAATTTTGTTAGCCATAACATCACGTATTTGTGGGACTGATTACTGATATATTTCTAAAATTACATTTTAATTGCTACTAATAAAAGCGTATCTGAAACATTTGTTCCGCTTTCTTTAATTTTCTTAACATTGTCAGACAAAAATATTTAAAAAGTCTGTTTTAAACTTATACAACTGTTGAGGACTTTGACAAAGATATATCTCATATCACGCGATAGGAATTAGCGCCTTTAAACCGCTGCATCAGGGTAGACTTTAAAGGTGCATTAGGATTCTTAAATATTTCAATGTTGTCTCTTGTCGTATGCTGCGCTCAGACGCAAGATCTTTACGCTTTTGTAACTGAAGAAGATCATCCACGCCATCTAGACATTTTTATCCCTTATGATCAGCAAAGCTGTACTAGTCAGGGCCTCCCTATACCAGGTTGGTTTGCTTTGAGCGATCAATCGAAAGTCTCCCACCATCACCAATTTGCATTGGCCAGTCTGGTGATGAATACTGGTGAAACTCCAGACATGAATAAAGACATTTCTAAAACCATTGTCCTGCAGTGGATGAGAAACGGCTGCATTTATAGTTTTGTGTATACAGTATATATTTGAATGTTAATATATGTATATATGTATGTGTGTGTGTATATATATATATATATATATATATATATATATATATATATATATATATATATATATATATATATATATATATATATAAAAAACCAGAGTAGTCGACGACTACTCCGGAGTTGAGAAAGTTGCCTCGTTAGCAGGACACCCGAGATCGATTCCACTCGAGATAACGATTTATTCCCGTTTTCTAAAATTACGTTTGCTTCCTTGGTAACCTAACATTTGATTTATGTACCTGGCAACTAGTCCACTGTGATAGGTCGAACTTATATGGAAGAAGGGTATGAAGGTAGCCACTTTATCTTGAGACTAATATATATTTATATATATATATATATATATATATATATATATATATATATATATATATATATATATATTTATAAATATTTATGTATATATATAAAAAACTGTGTATCAACAAGAGTTATTTTGGATGGATCCATAATTTTTGGCATTAGGTTTGATTTTTTTTATTTGTGTTATAGATATTTGATATTATTTGCATCGTTTTAGTATTTATTACGACTTATAACCATTGCTGTAATTCATTTTTTTTTTTTGTGTGCTTTTAATTTGTATAATATAACCGGTCCCTATACTAGAGAACCTCGTATTTTCTTACAAGGTTGTTATATATTATCTCTAGAAAAATATCTGGGACATATTGCTATTTTCGGAAAGTTATGTCTTTGCTAAAAATCGCATTTTATATTTTTGCAAATCTGCATTAATATCGGTGCTACGGGTTTTATGTTCACTAACAAATAAGAGCTTGGATAATCTTTTTGTAAAGAATTATATATTTCATCAAATTTTAACTTTTTGACTTCTCCCGAACCACCGGGTTAATTTCAACCAACCTTGGCAAAGATTGTGTTTGTGTGAAGCTGACTCAGATTTGCACAAATCATGATTATTGAAGCTTTGATGGAGCCCAATAGGTGTCCAGAATTATACAAAGGAATATGCATGAAATATTTTAAGAACATTCTCAAGAACAACCAGAAAAGTTTTATTTTTTTTATTTTACAAGTTTACAAGCATGCCCTTGTAGCGGTGTCTATTCAAACAAGGTCGAGATATGTCTATGGGGCTTATTCGACGCTATACAAATGTTCCGAAGTTTTACAATGAAGTAGGTAAAAAAGATTTAAAACATTTTCCCAACACCTAAAGGGTACAATTTATCAAAGAAATATGGACAAATCTGTACATCCGTACATTCAAGCTCAACTCTAGGGTTAGGGTAGGGTCACAATAGTTGGCCAAGGTTTTACATGGGAATGAATAGATACAAGGGTTTCAGGTTATCACTTTGGTCCTTGGGCCTCATTATTATTTTGGTTGTTATTACTAGTTTTGAAATGCTTATTATCATTATAATTATTATTATTAATATTATTGTTGTTTTTGTTGTTGTTGCTGTTGCTGCTTCAGCCAACGAAGCTACATGGAAATATTTCACGATTGTTTGTTTGTTAGTCTTTCTTCCACATGACATCTCCATAATATTATAGATGAATTTTGATAAAACATTGCAGAGGGTTACCCTATTAGCCAAATAGATACTTTCTATCTGCATTGGATCTAGATACAGATTTGGGAATCCTTTACTATTATCATTGATATTTATATAATTGATGTTCGTGTTTATATGTAAATTAACCAATGGCCCACTATGAAGTGGGAAATATACATCATAAAAAGCTTCACATTTCCTTGTTCCTCATTGTTATCAATGACTGAGCTACTATCTCAGCTCTGAAGTTTGGCATAATTTGCTGAATCACGCATCTCTCTGTGTTTCGGACAGAACGAATAATTTTGCCAGCATTGTTTTAAGCATCAAGGTTTTCAAGCTTTATGACTTTCCCTGAGCTTTTGCGCACAAACCACTAACAGTGGACGTAACTTTAGTATGTATATATATCAAGCGTGAATTTTATTAGAAGTAAAGGAACTTTCCGACTATCGTATTTCGTTCGCGAGAAGTGTTCTCGGGCCACATTTTTAATTACGTGAAAAATTTAAAATACAGGGCTCAGATTCAGTGTATTATAAAACTTAGAATCACATACGTTAGTTTAATGGCGGTAATAATCTCATTTTATTGCGACTTCTGGCCTTGTGTAATACCCGCGCATGTGATTTGAATATTTTGGTTTAGAGCCTTGGAGTATGTTTTGTGTTATTGGCGGTAAATATGTTTTGATTTTTCTTTTCAAGGTGACTTTAATTGTTAACGTCTTCTGGGAATTCAATTTCACAGTGTTAGTTCGTTACTTTACGTGACGATAGTGAAATCTTTACTATAAAACCCGTAGAGTTTAATAATGAAAATGGGAAGACGTTTACAAATTCCCTTGTCGATATGTGGAACTGTAAATCAGGAAATTGTCACAATTATTGTTTTGGACTCTTGGGAGTCATTATAACCCATTTCCATTTGAATAAGATTCTTGAGGACTGTTGCAATGCTTCTAGATTTTAAACTACTGCAGATGAATCTTTAAGTGAATGCCCGTATTGCAAGCTTTCCTCAGGGCGAAAATCAGTCTACTAATTTTTAAGTTTTGTTAATTAATGATAATATGGCTGTTGCATTTATGGTCATTGGAAGTTATAAGCAACTGCGTTGATGTGATGTATACTATTCTTTTAATGAACTAGGGACGTCTCGTAATCATGTACATGAATATATTCATCTATCTTTAAGTGTATTGGTTTGTGTATGTGTGTGTGTGTGTTTAAGTATAAGGAAATGATTTAGAAGAGGAAATAAGGGATTGTATAAATATAAGCTTTAATGAGTGAAAGGATTGTTTTGCTTACTCTCTTTATAGAAAATGAGATACCGATGTGAAAAGCTAATAAAAAGGCAAACAGTTGCAGCTGTTCAGATAGATTATATGAGTTGTTTATGTAAAATAAGCTGTGATGAAAGGAACAGTTAAGTGCTGATATGTAGGAATGATAGAAAGATTAACATGGGTAAAAGGTTTGGTTGTCTTGAGAGAAATGAGGCTGATACAGGCTGGTGAAAATGGGATGCATTGTTTAGGTAGCGTCTATTGGGAGGAAGGGTGTTAGGAATTGCCATTCAATATTTGATAAACAAAACAGATTTATTGAGTCTAAAGAAATCTTAACACCCTAAAAGCAACAGAGATGGAGTAAATGATTTAGTGCGTTATTGATATTTAAGAAACGGTTGATGTCAATTTTTTTTTCTTTTTCTCAAAGTAATATGACGATAGTCATTCTCCTTTTCGGTAGAACCATCCCCTTTTAGTTAACATAATAATAGCATACACAGAGAAACAATATTATATCAGACGTCCCGAGTAAGAAATTATCAAGATTATTACCTTCCTACAGAGTTGGAATGGCATTTTAGGGATCCACTCACGAAACGTGTAATGCTACCTAAGTTTCTTGCGGCACCCTTAAAGAGCCATCATATTCTCCTAAGGGATGAGGACATAAGAACGCGTACGTTTTGCTTTTGTTAAGAAATCCAATCGCTCTGAGTTTCATCGACATTACATTTCCACGCTGCCTCCATCTCTCCTCTTTGTTGTACACTTTAGCCATAAGAATCCCCTTATGAAGATTCATCTTTCTTCCAAAAAACATTTTAAATTTTTAATGTATACTCCTAATCTAAATTTTCTTTTATTCTTATCTTTTTTCCCTCTAATTCAGCTTCATAATTTATACTCTTTTAATTAGAGTTGATATACATTCTTCTTTTTAATATAAAGAGGTCAATGTACAGAGCTGGTGACTTAAAATTTACTCTTCATATTTGTGTATGTGTGTATATATATATATATATATATATATATATATATATATATTATATATATATGTATCTGTGTGTATGTTTGTGTGTCTGTGTTTATATATATATATATATATATATATATATATATATATATATATATATGTATATATATATGTATTATTGTGTATGCGTGTATATATGAATATATATGTGTGTATATATATGTGTATATTTATATATATGTATATATATATATATATATATATATATATATATATATATATCATGTATGAATATGAGTCTATGCTATTTTTCCTTGTTACAGGCCTTGGGCTTATAGCATCCTGCTTTTCCAACTCGGGTTGTAGCTTAGCTAGAGATATTACTAATTTTACGGATATATATATATATATATATATATATATATATGTGTGTGTGTGTGTGTATATATATATATATATATATATGTATATATATATTGTCAGAAAAATGTTAAAACTCAATGGCTAACAATTTTCTCCCAGTTAGATCGTATTTCTTAAGATCTTATGGAAGTGGTTGACCTAACTAATGGAGTGGGTTCATGTTGCTTAGTAGGCTAGATTGGTTTGTATAAAAGGTAGAGATGGCTATGGGGTCAGTAACCTCCACTTTTTATTTTTTTACCTAGAGCAAGAAGTTTAATACACCATGCATCCTCTCTTTTAAAGGAATGTAATGAATAGCTAAATAAGTATTTTTAAGTTTTGTTAAGAGTGGAGTATGGGTGGTAGTCGGAGGTGAATAGTGCGCGAGCGAAAATTGTTATTACATACTAAGAAGGATTTTTAGAACAAAGTTAAATAAAGGTTGTTAAGATGGCGATGAAATTGCATAATTCAATGTTTATTAGAGACAGGTAGATAAGGATACACAATAAATTCCGGAAGATTGGATTGGAGACGCTTTTGAAAAGAGATGATTTACTCATATTATCCAATCCAAGAAAATTAGTTATATAGGTCCAGTGCGTTAGGTCATCCGACATACTGCTTTGGATAATTTTCTTTATTTTGTTGATTGTTTATACAGGGAGGGGGAGGATCACTCTCGATTTATCAGTTAAATTGTGTGTGAGGTTAGGCTGACCATAAAAATGATATCCCTTAAAGGTTCTTGATGAGGTCAGTTCTCATGGGTTACCTGTATATACGATTTTTCACTTTAATATACTTTCAATATGAGAAGCATAATCAATTTTCATATATATATATATATATATATATATATATATATATATATATATATGTGTGTGTGTGTGTGTGTGTGTTTGTGTGTGTGTGTGTGTGTGTGTGTGTTATTCAAATATCTTTCTTGCTAGTTCATCCCCATCATTATCAAAACCATGAACCAACTAGTTTTTGACATCCAAACGGTCATTTTTTAAAAGGGTCACCCTTCCTGGAATGGTAATAACGACGGCATCAACAACAATATTCTCTCCCAAATGATCGTTCTGCAAGAAGGCACAGTCAAGTGGATCAATCCATTAACGACCCAACCGTTATTCTCGCATGGTCAAGTGAGTCTTTTGAACGTCCCGGCGCCGCGTTTCCGCCTCCTGATTGGTCGCTGATGGATGACGTCACTCTCGGAAGCTGGCGGTCGTCTCTAGGAGAGGCATAAGTTCCTTCCGGTGAGAGAACACTCCTTCCAGAAATACACACTCGCGTACGTACGTACATACTCACATGAACATTAACCATCCTTTCCCTTTCTCCTCTCCCCATCATAAACCTCCCCCGCGTCTATACTCGCTCTTCCCCTCGGGGCCCCCCCCCCCCTCTCGGTGGAAAAGATGAAGTTTGTTAGTAAAAGATAAGATTAGGTTATTTTCTTCCGATATTTTCCGAAGGATTTTGGTTTTTCTTCTTCACAGCTCACTTTCATATGAAAGTTAATGATTTTAATTGTTCATCGTATCGACTTGTTTTCTAACAGAATTGAATTAGAGAAGCACAAACACACACTTTTATATATGTATGTATTTATGTATATATATATATATATATATATATATATATATATATATATATACTGTATATATATATATATATTTATATATATATATTATATTATATATATATATATGTGTGTGTGTGTGTATACACATGCACATATACATATACACAGTATATGTGCTTATAATTACCAGCGAAGCTACAACCCTAGTTCGATAAGCAGGATGCTATAAGCCAAAGTCCTCCAATAGGGAAATATAGCCCAGTGAAAAAAGGCAATAAGGGAATGGTAAAGTACAGACAAGTAATAATTAATATAAAATATTTTAAGAACAGAGACATTAAAATAATCTTTCATGTATAAACTATAAAAAATATAAAAAAATGAGGAAGAGAAATTAGATAGAATAGTGTGCCTAAGTGTACCTTCCTGCAAGGAAACTCTACCCCAAGACAGTTGAAGACCATGGTACAGAGGTTATGGCACAACCAAAGACTAGAGAACAATGGTTTGGTTTTGGAATGTCCTTTTAGAAGAGCTGCTTATCATATCTAAAGAGTCTCTTCTTCCCTTACCAAGAAGAAAGTAACCACTGAATAATTACAGTGCAGCTGTTAACCCCTTGAGCGAAGAGGAATTTGTTGTCAGGTGTTTGAGAACAGAGGAGAATGTGTAAAGAATAGGCCAGACTATTCTGTGTATGTGTAGGCAACGGAAAAATGTGTCAAAAGGTAGATTTTTACAAGTATACATGGAAAGAAGATTTTTGCTAATTTTGTGACAATATTTTCTAACACAGAATAGGTTGAAGATCAAGTTGATAGAAGAGGAGTATCTAATCATTATTTAGATGAAGAAAAATGAAGAGAGAGGGAAGCTGAAGTTTAAGATGTAAGAGTTCTGTAAGGGTAATTAAGGTAAGAGAGTTTGATAAGAAGATAGGAGAGTATGTAAGGAGAAAATGAAAGAAAAAATAAATAGAGATGGTTATAGAAGGTGAATTAGTATGTAAATAGTTTAAAATTACCGAGCAAGGATTGTTTTAGGGAGGCGAGAAACGGAAATAAAAGAGTCGTTGGATAAGGAAAACAAAAGTTTACCTTACGAAAAAAGAGATAATTTTTAGATGAAATGGTAAGATTGTGTACATCAATTCATTAGGATTTCCAAATTTACTTTGAAGAAAATTGAAGGAAAAAAGTAAGATGCGTATCAAAATAAGACGCAAGAGGTTGAGCAAGACTCCAGGGATAATTATGACTATTTCTTCAAGGAAGTAAATCAAAGAAAATGGTTAATGGACTGTTCCACCACCCATCATTATCAGATTTGCTTTAGAAAAAAACTGTTCAACTGAAAATGTATCTCAGAATGTTTTTGCTCCAGCTGAAATTTATATAAATTGACCTCAAAAGAAACCCTTTGTCTTGCAATTCATCATCATTGTCATCTATTAGCGTGCCTTTTTCCCATTCGTATGGGGTAACACGGTTGCCTTCTTTTTGAAGGACCTAGCTTTGGCTTTGGGTTGGAAAAGCATAAATGGTGGGAAACCATTAATTATGTACCCTTTTGCATAGGAAACTGGATCGGTCTCACCCACTGCATAAAAAAATGAAAATCCTCGTGGCTGAGGTGGTTGACAATAAGCAGAGCAATGAGAAAGGTGGTCTGACTCATACTGGTTTTCCTGAAGATAAGTTGACTAACTTAAGCTTTTTGTTCCTCCATAATTAAGAATTTTTACCTGACTTTGATGCCATAAAAAAATGAAAATCCTCGTGGCTGAGGTGGTTGACAGTAAGCAGAGCAATGAGAAAGGTGGTCTGACTCATACTGGTTTTCCTGAAGATAAGTTGACTAACTTAAGCTTTTTGTTCCTCCATAATTAAGAATTTTTACCTGACTTTGATGCTAATGTAGGTGTAGACCAGAATGACATTTTGCCCCCTTTTTGTAAAGTTAGCTTATTTCTTAGCTCCTGACTTATCTGATATTTTGTTCAAGATAGCAAAAGAATCTTTTTGCGATTGTCGGATATTTAGTAATAATTCTCTATTAGCTAATTTTGGTTGTGATAACTAAATCCATGCTAATTACTACCCAAATTGGATACTGACTTATTTCACGACTTTTGGAAAATGATCTGAATACGAATGCCGAAAGTAATCTGTTCTTTAGTTTGCAGCTTGGATTTCGCAAGGTCCTCGATGCTTTGAATTCTCTTCTTACAATTTCATGTATTGCTGAAATCCTTAAGATTTTGTCCTTATATTTGTATTACTGGCTATGATTTTAGTTCTGTTTTTTACCTTGTGAATCATAGTGCTCTTTTTTTTTTTTTTAAACTTCAGCTCATGGCAAATTTATTTTTTTAGTATTATTCTTATTATTCATAATTTTTAACCAATAGATTGCAGAGTAGCAGCTCATGGCAAATTTATTTATTTAGTATTATTCTTATTATTCTTAATTTTTAACCAATAGATTGCAGAGTACCTATTGGTGGGTGCCATATTGACCATAAGAATGTAATATCTTGTGTTTCTCAGGACATTTAGGGTAATAATGCAATTTTCTTCTTTTATCCCTTTTTTCAGTGTAGACCTCACATTGTTAGATATCTTAACGGAGATCTAGAAAAAACTAGCACATGTTACATTTTATTATCGACGAAATTAAGGCCAAACGAAATTCAAAATATGATTATTAAGTGAATCCTCTCAACTCTTTTCATTAACAATAATTCTTCAAATACTTATGGCTCATCTAATATTGTAAGTGTGTTTCATCACTGCACATTTCTTTCGAGACACATCGTGGTTGCATCTACTTTGATTACTAAATTTATTGGTATAACAAGAATTTAAAAATTTGTGAAGTCTTTTTTTTTTTATTGTTATTAATTTATTCTGCCATGTTGAAAATCTTGTTCTTCTGCGTGGTTCTAACTAGCCAACTCTCGCCTTAAATTGTTTGACAAAAAATGTAAGGTCTATTAAAATCGTTATCCTTGATCTGAACATTAATCAATGGTAATTTTCAGTTAGTCTTTTTTTTTTTACATGATGTAAATAGGTTTAAATATATATGACCATCATTGGGTTTCAATTTTCAAGCCTTTCCAAGACGATAACATCCAGTTTTGCCTTTTCTTTTATAAGGTTCTATACTACACAACATTCTTGTAATTGTTTAGACCAAATTGTGAAATGATCTACTGAATGCAAAAGTTAAATTGGTTTAATTATAAGAGTTAGAAATTGGTGCAAATGCTTTTGTTTTCTTATTGAACCGGGTTACATAAGTCTTGCTTCAAACTCTATCTATCTGTATAGCATTGTTAGTTATCTTATTTGCATTTAATTTTTTATTATTTTTTTGAAAAAGTATATATATATATATATATATATATATATATATATATATATATATATATATATTTATTTTTTACTTTTCCTTGTTTCTTTTCCATACTGGGTTGCTTACCTTATTTATACCTTCGTGCTTCTAGGATTGTGCCTTTTCAGCTAGGGACACAACTTGACTAGTAATAATAATGAAAATGATTGCTCGGTATATATGTTAGAAGAAGAATCAAAAGGCTTATGGATGTGGGAATACATAGACGTAATGATGGTTTAATTTTTTTAGATGACTAGGTAATTTGAAAAAAAATTAACGATTGTAGGTTGATGAAAAGAGTATACAATACTTCATTGTTATTTGGAAGGAAATCAAGATCCAGGGAACAAGATTGCATGCGATATAATGTTTCATAGTATATGTACACATTGTGAGCTTTCTGCGCTAGTGAATTTGGCATTTATTGTAGAGTTGGTCAGTTACATAGTTTTTCTTTTTTTCGGACTACTCAACTTGTATCCAATGCTCATCGTTTACCGTTGAAAGAAATTTTAGCATTCTCATGAATATTAACGTTGTTAAAATTCTATTGCATTCTCTGCAAATTTGCTGTTTAACGTGCCTATTTAACAATTTTTCAAACACCCTAACAACACTAAATGTTTTTGTATGCATATGGCGTCTATCATTTTTAGAGAACGCCTTTTCAAAAGGTCTGAACTAAAAGGCAAAAACCTCTACTTCGTTCTTCCATTATATTCTTTTGCCCTCGGCTGTTTCAGACATTAACTAACTTATTTTTTACCTTGGGCCACAATGATTATACATTAGGGAGGGATTGCACTTTCATAACTAATCTTATAAGAAAAAGATTTTAACTATATATATATATATATATATATATATATATATATATATACTGTATACTTATATATATGTGTGTGTCTGTGTCTGTGTCTGTGTGTATGAATATCAACCACAATGGCATTTAATACCGAATTCTACTTTTTGGGAATGTATATCCACTGGGAATTCAATTTTTCTATAAAGGCTTCTGGCTGGGCAAAAATTCAAACCTATGCCCTGAGCCGAAACAATGCCTGCAGGGATGACTTTACCAATCGAGCTATTGGCAGAATTCGGTATTGAATGTCATTGATATTTACATTGATTAAAATCACTAGTGTTAGTGATACATATTCATATATATACCGTGTATATATATATATATATATATATATATATTTATATATATTTATATTTATATTTATATATATATATATATATATATACTGTATATATATAATTATGTCTTTACAATACGCGTGTATTCTCTTATAATGATCCATTAAAGATAGTGAAGTGAAGAGACGTATGAGAGAAAAATCACCCCTGCCTGTTTTGATACTTTAATGAATGCGTAATGTTTCATAGAAGCTGTTCGGCGGAGTCAAACGGCATGATAATTGCGCGAACTCATTATTCTAATGAAGTCAGATATGCACATATAATCTGTAGTTGATAATGGCTTAGGTAAATAACCTTTATGCTAATGACCGTTACCTTTACGAGAGAGAGAGAGAGAGAGAGAGAGAGAGAGAGAGAGAGAGAGAGAGAGAGAGAGAGAGAGAGAGAGAGAGAGAGAGAGAGAGAGAGAGAGCGTAGAATTGGACCTAGTCCATTCATAATTTTGGTACTACTTCGTAGTAAAGCCTTGATTACCATCAGCGTAAAAAATCATTATCCTAAAGTTTCATTAATTAGAAAATAATCGACATTTTCGATTTAGAAATGAGATCTGTATTAATGTTATAATGATTCTACCGTAGTTTTATGAGACTTTTTGGATGGCCATTTTCATACCATATTCAGTATGGCATTTCCCTTTATTACACTCTATAATTTATTTGCTTATATATATATATATATATATATATATATATATATATATATATATGTATATATATATATATATATATATATGTATATATATATATATATATATATATATATAATCGCTTTTAATGTTGTCTCGCTTGGAATATTGTAGGGTATTGCTATTTTACACATATAGTATATGGTACATTGCAAATTCATTAATTATATAATAATTTGCATATATGAATATATATTATATATATGGGTATATTATATACTGTATATATATATATATATATATATATATATATATATATATATATATATATATATATATATATATATATAAACACATGACAAGCAAATAGTATTTGCATATCACGTTACACATTTGCACTGTTAATTATTTTTAACCCCGGTTTCAAGAAAGTTATTAAAAAATGTTTCAGTTATGTTTATCAGCTTTTAGTGTCTGTAATTTAATGCTAAATGTTTCTAATATTTCTTTTATCATTGAAATTCTGATAAAACTTCTAATCAGTTGGGGTGATCTAATCTTGGTGAAAGGAGTTGTTTATTCTACCACTTTAAAAAGTTATTTATTTAATGTTGGATGGATTGTGTACTTCACAAAATTTGTTAAGCTAATCTGATTTAAGAAGGGAATATGACTGAGGCAGTAGATAGAGCTCGTATTGAGAAAATCCATAGATAGTGATATAGTCTATATTTTTGCATTAAATGACGTGAACGTGTGGATATGATTGGTGATAGGGAAGTAAATTATCAAGATTTTCTAAAAGAAACTTATTACAATAATAGATTTATGAAATAATTTAACAGAATTTGCAGTCGTAAAGCTATGTCTGATATATGCTTGACTTTTTTTTCCTGAACACTTCATCTTCAGTTAAAATGAACGTAATCGGTAATTTTCAATGTAACGACTAAATGAGAATCCTCAATAAAGCTATATGAAGTAAAATATAGAATTAAATAGTTGAAAGCATAAATGATAATTGAAGTTGTTATTAAGAATTGATATGATATTTAGTCTATAAGACAGACGATTATACTGCAGAAAACTTGTGATTCTTAAAAAAAAATATTTGTAGTGAAGGCATATTTTATATTGGGATTAAACGAGCTTTTGCAACTTTTTAAGGTATTCTAACGATCACATTTTTAACTGCTATATTATTTCATAATGAATATAGGTTTATATATTTATCTCCACCAACGAAGTTGGCAGGAGGTTATGTTTTCGCCCCTGTTTGTCTGTTTGTGAACAACTTCTTGGGTCACAATTATGCTCATAGAGTAGTGAAACCTTCTGGGATTAATTGTTATGTTGAGACGTGGAAGTGGATCAGTTTGGAAACTCCTAGGTCAAAGATCAAGGTCGAGCAAAAGGTTGACTGAATTAACCCTAACCTTAATCCCAAGTTCACATATGGTTGTCGCACAGACTTCCAATACGCCTACGGTCTAAATTGATTCTGGGAATGGCAAGCTGGTTTCGAGAAATAGGCTGCCATGACAGAGGTCTGCACTCTCAGAGGGCTTTTCTAGTAATGGTATAGAAACTTAAAGTTTCATAGAGCTTTATTCCCTTCAGAGTACAAATATAATTATCCTAATGTAACTTTTCACACTAACAGTAGCTTATCTTTGTATCCTTAAATACGGTATATTTAGCTGATTGAAGTTAGTAAAGACAAAGAATAGAACCTGATATGTATGTCATAGTTGTACAGAATTTTTATTAGTTTCCTAATTTATTTTGCTCTACTCTTCTGTTGCTACAACCTTCAAAGGATATATATATATATATATATATATATATATATATATATATATATGCATGTATGTATGTATATATATATATAGTTATATATACATATATATATATATATATATATATATAGATATATATATATTTGTATATATATATATATACATATATATATATATATTATATGTATATATATATATATATATATATATATATATATATATAAATGTTTGTGTGTGAAAAAGGAAATACCCACAGTAAGTCATTCTCTTCCCGAACCCAGATCTTTGTGGAAAAGGGAGCAAGGAATACCTCTCTGGTAAAATCATAAATTCTGAATGGAAAGCAGAAACAATTTTTTTCCCTTTGGAATTTGTGACATCTTCCTTATTCATTCCATGACTTTTCCTCTTGCAGTCTCTCGATGGTAAGTTCTGTTCGCTCCCCTCCCTCCATATATCGTGCCGATGGTGACATATTCCACCATAAATCAGGAAAGACGCCTTTTGATGCCCAGTACTGACTTATTAGCTCTTCGTCACCAGGGAGATATTGCCCGTATACTTCATCTTTACAGCTATGAATAAATGTAGAGGGAAATGAAAAAGAGGGGAATAAGGAGTGAAGTATTAAAGAAAAAGTGAAGAGAGGAGTGTATCCTAGTGGAAGACTTTATTGAAAGTCAATTAGTAATGACCGTTGCCATTCAAATGGTTAACAACAGATATGAAATGATGGAAGTTTAAACTCTGTCATATCGAGGGATGATTTATTCCATGGAATTGTAAGGGACACTAATAGCATCTTTAATGTCTATAAGTTTTCCCCTCAAACGGATGGGAGTAACTGCTGCACCTTTATTATTGTGACGGATGACGTCTTTCACAGTTCTAGAAATGGTGGAGTGAAAGACATCGAAGGATATAAACTTTGATTGAAGGGATTTTATCTTATGACAGGGAAACTCTTGACACTCAAAACTCGTCAATGGGATAAATGCGTCTCTCACTCACTCATGGAACAGACAGGGTATGATGTATGCTAGTACGAGAAGTATAGTCTAATTCTGGTTTATATAACAGATTTATATATATATATATATATATATATATATATATATATATATATATGTATATGTATATATATATATATATATATATATATATATATATATATATATATATATATATATATATATTCCTTTCTGAGTGGAGATGCATTTACTCACTCACTCATGTAACAGACAAGGTATGATGTATGCTAGTTCGAAAAGTATAGTCTATTTCTGGTTTATAT
The DNA here is from genome assembly GCF_036898095.1 of Palaemon carinicauda. Classification (NCBI taxonomy): domain Eukaryota; kingdom Metazoa; phylum Arthropoda; class Malacostraca; order Decapoda; family Palaemonidae; genus Palaemon; species Palaemon carinicauda. Next base: position 3,616,927 of record NC_090755.1, on the reverse strand, counting down.
TACAGATTTATATATATATATATATATATATATATATATATATATATATATATATATATACATATATATATATATATATATATATATATATATATATATATATATATATATATATATTCCTTTCTGTGTGGAGATCATTTACGTGATGAAAGGGTTTATGTATCGCCATGATCAGCTAAGCTGTACTATTCAGGACTACCCATTGCAGTTTGGTTTGTTGTGAGCGATCAGATGAAAATCTCCCACCATCACCAATCAGCAGTGGCCAGCTGTGTGATGAAGACTGGTCAAACCCCAGCATGAATAAGGACATGTCTGAGGTCTGTCTTACAATGGGCTAAAAACGGCTGCATTTGAAGTGTGTGTACTGTGTGTGTGTGTATATATATATATATATATATATATATATATATATATATATATATATATATATATATATATAATTGCTATGTGAAGGAAACTAATTTTTGTTATAAAGAGCCACAAAAGTACGGTCACATTTAATATTGCATTCGTAACATCATATCTGTTTTTAACATTTTGTTTTAGAAAAAAAATGAAAACACACAACATCCAGAATTAAATAGCCGAAATATCCTGGAAAGATGAGAATTTTACAGATGATTAATCTGGTAGAGTTTCACTGAAAACGAATTTTCCCGAAGTGAAGAACTTTCCAATATCATCGAAATGATTACTAGTATATGTTTCATCATCACCATTTTCACCATCTTTAGCTCCTTCGCAATCGTCTCATCATCATCATCACCAAAGTAATCATCATCACTAAGTAGTAAGCGCCCCCCTCCCATCTCTACTTCAAGGCATATTAATTACCCTATGACAACCTCCCCTTCCGGATGTGTGCTTCGTTAACTCGGGCTAAAGAGAGCGAGGGAGAACTTGAGAAGAAGCAACGAGGGAGGAAGTTCAGAGAACAGGGAAGAGGGAATAGAAGAACGTGGTAGATAGATGATGGCAGCGATTATCGTTCGTGAACGTGTAAGAAAATGGCAAGAACTGGACGATTACTTGCTACAGTAGAGAGGGGCCAAAGTTATTTCTACGCCCCGATAACTTGGTGATTGATTTGCCAGTGGTGGCATCGCCTTGTGCAGATGGCAGGATATGGCAAATGTTTTCTTGCAACTTGCTAATTAGTACAGAAGCAAAATTGCTAGGTGCGTGCTTTTTCATAACTTCCATTACGGTAAATTGAAAGCAACGTTTTACAACTATTTCTGAAAGTTGACAACTACTTCTGGAGGTATTTGTAGCAGTTTCCATCCCTCTTACATCCCCTCGGACAGTTTTTTTCCTTATTTGTTTTCGACACTAATGAGAAGACGGATCGCTTCCTTCATGCGCACGTCGAACATTTTTTTACTCGAGCATTCAAGGAATAATTTCCATTTATTAGTCCGCCGCGTAACGCTGTCTTTACATCAATACATAAATATGGCTTAGTGGAAATTACATGCGGATTAGTTTGTAAGTGGACCTATCAATTTACAAGGTATCAAAAATTATTATTATCATTATTATTCTTATGAATAGATAACAAGTTTTCTTATGGAGGAAGCTGGAAACCCATAAACTTGCACAAGTAAGTTTTCACTGAACGGAATTCTGATAAATGAAAATAGAATAAAGAATGTACGGGGAGAGGGATTTGTCATACCCTGGTGAGAGGGGTTACCCCACTAGGTACTCTCGGAAACCATTCTCTCCCACAAAATTGTCGAACCAGCCGGTTGTAGTCAGGAAAGGAGGAGGGATGGGAAGGGCTGAACTTGACGACTCGGGTACACTAGTAATATATATTTAGTATCAAATACCAATGGAATGTTGCACATTTTAATAGAAAACAAGATGATGCATAACTAGGTAAAATAAGATTTAAAAAAAAGGGGGGGGGGGTGCTGGAGTGACCTTCATGCAAAAGGTACATTAGTATTTAAAAACTCTTGTATCCTTTAATATCTTTTTCGAGTCAGGTTACCTGAAGATATTTTTCATTTTTCTTCGAATTCCTTTAGCCTGACTGATACTTTTTTGTCATTATTGCCTCTTTTTCATAGTATATATCAATTAAGACTTCCCTTTGACCAGGATATTTGAAATAGACTTTAATCTTCACCACAATAAATATATAGACTATGACCAATTGGTTTATTTAGTGATATGTTAAAACCCTAAAGTTGACCTTAGTTTTTTTCTGCGACCTACGGATTTAAAAGCTTGAAAGAAATGATCGATATTCTTAGTTATTATTAAACTAAACTACATTTTAATCTATTCATGAAAATATCTTGGGTTTGGTAATAATTATTATATTAATCATTCCTTTATAACTTGTGACAGTAACTATGCTTATTTCTCTTGGCATCATATCAATATTATTATTATGGGATTTGCATCGTTTATAGCACTTGTCACACTTGTCATAATTCATTTCTGTATCATTTTTTCTTTTCGGTCGTTAAGTTAATTCTACAATTTGTTTATATTTATTTTAGGGTGTCTGGATCGAGCATTATTCATAGAAATTTAATACAAAGTTGTGAACAATTTGAATTTTTTATAAGTAGTTATTTGGGATATGAAAGTAATTGTACATACCTTGTAATTTTTTTCCAAAGCGCTTTACAGTCTGTTTTGCAGAATTATTTGAACCGCTCTGTATAGGTGTTCATAAGGAAATTCTATAAAAAATAGAAAAAAATGGTACCACGATCGATATGAGCTTAGGAATTAATCTGGACTTTTCCGTCACAGAAAGCGTATTACACTAAAAAGCAACATATGGCGTCCAGTGCCGTGGATAATGACGTTAGGGGTGGGCGTAAGTGCCGAGGCCTATAATGCGCGAGAACTCCCTTAAAAAACAAGGCCGAGGCTAAACAGAAAACGGGTCCAAACACAATCGCCAACAGGAACAGAAGTAGCGCCAACAGCAGCAGGAGCATCTGTCGCTATCTTGAAGGTATTAGCGTGAAAATAATAATGGAGTCATCGAGATTATTACTGAGTGAATTGTAGGGGGAGGGAGATCTTTTCCCCCCCTTCTCTCTCTAACCTCCCAAGGGAGTAAGGGATGTGGCGAAGAGGGATTGTAGGTGACTGTTCTGGATGTACTTACGGGTATAGATGGGATTTTGCGCTAAAACGCGTATCATGAGGAGGATGAGGGCATTGAAGTTCAGCTACGCATTATGTGACGTTGTTTATTTTTTTATGTTTTTTCACGTCTTTTTTATCATATAAATATTATGACTTTGGTTTGATTTACAGTATCTTTGTACATTTATTTATTAAAGTCGATTTAAATATTTCATAGTTATCCATAACTCTTTAAAAGAATTTTCTAACGATTGATGAACCTTTCTTCCCATCTTATCGGAAATTCCTTTCTTATTGTAAGAATGAATAATCATAAGAAAAAAGAATTACGAGAATTAAGAGTCCCAAATGGCGTCCCGTTCAATCGTGAATCATCAGCGCGGGCTACGTCATTTAAGGATGAACTATTCATAAGCAGAAATGAAGAGAAAAAAGCGGAACTGCAGTCGGGTGAAAGAGGCTCTTACATATGTCATCATCCGAATCAATCCGGTGCATTGGCTCTCCTTAAGTGCTAAATCGGGTATCGAGTGGACCGGCATCAGTATAATCTACGGCGAGAACGGACGGATGTCAATAAGGTCGCTTTTCGGGGAACCCGGCTCGGTAGCGTCGCATTATCTTGGCCCCGCCGTGAAACAAAAGGAGGAAAATTGGACGGATGATGATCTAAAGTAATCCGATTATTTAATGAAAATCTTTCATAGTTGCAAAAGCACCTTGATTAATTATGCATAGCTACTTAACAAGTGCATTTGCATATTTCATCGTACCTGCATTATAGGAATAACGAAGAGGTGACATTATACCTCTTCGCCCGATGGGCCCGCTGCTAATGGAATTTGCATATATATTCATCATTATTACGTGTGTCAGCATTATAACCTCTCAGGCGCGAAGTTCATTATACTCTTATCCATGAAGTTATGCAATTCGCTTTATTTCTTGACTGAAAAGATATTATGAATTATTCTGATTATCAGAGGAAATTTTCCATGTACTTAATAGTAGCAAAAGGTAATGAGTTTGGTTTACGTCAATTTTTCATGCAGCCAAAGGAGCGTTTTGAGGAATTAATTTTGCTTTAATCGTTTAACTTATTTAACTTGGTCGCTGCAATCTCACCATCCTTGTGAGCTAAGGATGGGGATTTATGGGGTGAGTCTATAGTTCTATCTGCTGAGTCATCAGCAGCCATTGCCTGGCCCTCCTTGATCCTAGCTTGGGTGGGAAGGGGTCTTGGGCTCTGATCATATGTATTGTATATATATGGTTGGTCTCTTGGGCATTGTCCTGCTCGATAAGGCAGTGTCACTGTCCCTTGTCTCTGCCATTCATGATTGGCCTTTAAACATTTAAGTGCCTTGTCTCTTGTTTTGGTGAACATTGCTGATAATATCACCGGTTCTTAAGCAGATTACCAGCTTAGGTCGGTATGTGTTAGTATCTACTTCAAATAACCTATGTTCATTGCTATTCAAAAAGAAATGGGGCATTAAAACTACTGTTTGTTATCTTCTACGTCCTTGTTTGTTAGGTTCAGTTATTCTTAACTGTGTAGAGATGTAGCTTCTATAAAGAGGGCATAAATAATCTGCTTTCGACATGACGTTGAAGTCGCCTATAGTCAATTTCTTTTAGCGATGCAGATTTGCACCGACTCGCAGCGGTGCCGTTTTAGCTCGGAAAAGTTTCCTGATCGCTGATTGATTGGACGAGATAATTCTAACCAATCAGCGAAATGGACTATAGTATTCTGATCTTATTCTCTTGCCTTCCTTCCGTTCAGATTTTTTTTCTTAATATTTTCTTATATGAATTCAGTCTATTTGATTTGAATTATTCTTTTGCCGGCTTTCTACGTAAATATCACGTAAAGGGGCACAGCTTACAGTATGTTTTGTGCGAGTTATTGATTTATCGATTGATTTGAAGTTTTCTGACATCCTGACAGCAAGTTATTGAATATGGTATTACCTTAGTTGCAATGTCCTTCTTAGGGCCACAACCACATTGCTTTCAGGCTTCTACGTTTTGTATTTTCTGATTAAAGTATTTTTCCCCAGTTTATTTATTACCAGTCTCCCATACTCAAGTTTTCCTTTTCATAGGAAAACAAATTAATAAATTTTCAAGCGAGCCCTATGCCAGTATTGAAATGTGACTTGGCCGTCTCATTAGAATCCTTCCAGTTCCCTTTGTTCATATGGATTTTATTTATGAACACTGTGGAGGAGGTTTTGAAAGAACAAGTAGGATAACTCTTTACCTTGTACTTAAGATGTACTTCAAAGTGTCTATTAGGTATGACTTAACTGTAGATCCCTTGAACACTATTTTGAACTCGCTTCCCAACAACCTTTTATTTTTACAGATAAAGCCGACCTTGATAATAAATTCTAGTCTCTCTCTCTCTCTCTCTCCCTCTCTCTCTCTCTCTCTCTCTCTCTCTCTCTCTCTCTCTCTCTCTCTCTCTCTCTCTCTTTGAAGTCGAGACCCAGTGTTTTGTAGGTTTTCTGTCTACATACAAACTTACATAATTGTACGTTATTTTATTACATTGCTTCACTTTTACTCAACTTACAGATATGTATTGCTAAATATATTATCCATCATCTGTTTTATTTTGACGCACATTCATATATGTTTTTTGCATGTTATATAGACTTATATATGCTACCCTTGCGTTAGACTGTCGGCGTTTGTGTTTACATTCTTTGCATTGAGTATTCAAAAACTGTCTGTGATCCACATCCATGGTTAGAGCAAAGTTAAAACTCAGGTTAATGGAGAGGACTTACTTTTTTATTAATGCCATGTTTGCTTTGATGTTTTTCAAATATTGTGTAATGGTCATGCAATTGTATGAGATTTTTTTCATTTAAATTTCATTATACTTACGTCTGTTCTTTGAACATATAAAGCCACCTAAAAATATATATACAGATATTTACTTTGAGAGGTTACGTTTAGAAAGATTATTAAAAATAATATCCCAAATTTATATATATTGTCGAAACTTATGATTCATACTCTGTTACGTCATGAAAACTGGGAATTCTCAGATCTATAAGTGAAAGGAGTTTTTACTTTAATTACGTTATCTTATTATTGTGTAATGTTTTCGGAAATGAATACCCTAATTTACGTACATTCCTCATATGCATTATATTCACGAATATATATATATATATATATATATATATATATATATATATATATATATATATGTATGTATATATATATATATATATATATATATATATATATATATATATATATGTGTATATATATGTGTATATATATATGTATGTGTATATATATGCATATATATATATATATATATATATATATATATATATATATAGTGTGTGTGTGTGTGTGTGCGATTAAATCAATTTATGAAATCTGCATTCAATCCATATCAACATATTCACGAATATATATATATATATATATATATATATATATATATATATATATATATATATATATATATATATATATTCAGTAAGATGTGTCCCATTCTCTATCTATTATATCCCCATGCTCTCTCTCTCTCTCTCTCTCTCTCTCTCTCTCTCTCTCTCTCTCTCTCTCTCTCTCTCTCTCTCTCTCTAATGCAATAGGATACACCAGGCCTTATTTTATACCAGCAGTAAATGAAGTCGACATGGAGAAAACCAAACAATTGACAATATTAAAATATCAAAATGAGAACCACATAAATTTCAGCTTTTTCATATGATATCGCATGAAAACTATTTCATCTTTATTACTTAAATTAAATACTTATACATCCATCAAAGGTCATAGATACATGGCAAAATTTCCGCAAAACGAAAATAATTTAATTTCTTCGTCTCGGAGCCGCACCCTAAAATCACCTTCCTTCATGAATCGAGTCAGACTGCAGAATATGAAAAAGGCAACTCATTATTGTTTTCCGATCAGCTGTCTAGCTACAACATTCATCCTGATCTTACGACACCATAATACTCCAATAATCAGTTCACACATCATAGTTTTTATTGGATGCATATATCATTTTAATACTATGATTGCAGTGGCTTGATTAGTATCTGCTGTTATAAGTAATTTCACGATCATGTCTTTCAGTATAATGTGGAATAAAGGAATTATTATTATTATTATCATTATTATTATTATCATTATTATTATTATTATTATTGTTGTTGTTGTTGTTGTTGTTGTTGTTGTTATTTTTATCATAAATGGAGGTCGAAGTTCAAATAAGTAGTATTGCTTTTCTTCGGAGTGATTTGTATAATTGCACGCGTCCTCATTATAGTACACATATTCGCCTGAATAAAATTTCTGATCATTTATTTTTCGCGAGGTTGAATGTACACTATATATACGTACATATGGTTATGTATATACTGACTTGAATCTTGCGCCTGAGCTATTGCTGGTAATTTCCCCGACTTGTTAGTGGTATATATTTTTTTCCTTATTCCCGAAAAGATATTGGTATACCTGAAGAAGAGAAACATATACCCACACACAAACATGTATATATGTATATGTATACATATATATATGTATATATACATATATGTATGTATGTATGTATGTATATATATATATATATATATATATATATATATATATATATATATATATATATATAGATATGTGAGTGTGTGTTTACAGTGTATGCTTTACATTATATATACAAATTATGTATTATATGAAAGTATGCATACATACATAAAAATATACTAAAAATAATACTCACATATTTCACACAAATGTGTTAGATATAATGTACATGCAAACGTTTTAACATACACACCGGTACATACACTTTTTCTATGAATGCGTGCGCGTGTGTATGTATTCCCAAGAGGACTATAGATGCCAGAAGCGTTTTGGCCCGATTGGATTCAGCGACACTGATTCCGAATTCAATCATCCGAGGTTCATGTGTCAAATCCATAAAAATGCGATCAAATCCCAAGATCATTTCGTGCCAGTCGAACCCTGGGGAATTCAAACCTCTCTCTCTCTCTCTTTCTCTTTCTCTCTCCCCTTTCCCTACCTTTCCGCTCCCCACCCCCTTTTCTTCATCCCCTCCTTCTTCACTTTTTTTATCCTGTCCCATTTTATCTTAATAGATTGCTCTCTCTCTCTCTCTCTCTCTCTCTCTCTCTCTCTCTCTCTCTCTCTCTCTCTCTCTCTCTCTCTCTCTTTCCTGTCTTCATGGCACGTGACGTGGGTGCAGATTCACTGACAAGTCCTTGCTGTAAGGTAGGGAGAAAAAGCGAGACGTGTTTATATGGGAGACGCATAGATATAAGTTTCATCGGGGAAAATGTGTTGAATTAAATAGTCGTTTGGGGAAAAACACAGTGGTAAGGGAAAAACAAAGTGAGTAATATATACATGTATGAGTTTGTGTACGTGTTAGTTAGTGTGTGTATGTATGTATGAACACACACACACATATATATATATATTATATATATATATATATGTGTGTGTGTGGGTGTGCGTGTGTGTGTGTGTCTGTCTGTCTGATATCGATACAAAAAAGGAACAAATGAATTTATTTTAATTGAGACAATAGAACTAATTTGTTGATTTGTTTCTTTTTTTCACTTTCATCTATGAATAGTATACTCACTAATAGCAAATAATTTCTAAGAGAATAGATAGCACTGCGAAGGGAAAGGGTTTAGATAATATAAAAATGAACTGGCCAAATGATTCCTTGAAAGAGGGAAAGATATAAGAATTGAGAAGAGCTACTGCTGAAGAAAATGCTCGTTTGTGGAAAAGTAAGAAATATAAAGAAAGGAAATAAAAGAGCAATAAATATTAACTAACATATTTTCAAACAAAACCAATTAGTGCAATTCGGGAGTAATGAGAAGATGGTGTACGGGGCTCTAATTAGTATTACAACGTTGTAACATCATTGCCACAAATAGTGCTGTCCAGGAAGATAATCCCCGTTTTTTGCTGTCAAAAGAGTGAAAGACTTTTGTTATTGAACAGTTTCACACAATGGACCCTTATGAGAATGCAGATGCTGGCGTTTGCACGCACTAACCCCGAGTGCTCAAGAACCAACACCACTTATGAAAATTTCCGTGTTTAAGCAAAGCTTGAAGAATTTTATAATAAAGTGCATGTGTTTATATATATATATACACAAACATATATATATATATATATATATATATATATATATATATATATATATATATATATATATATATATATATATATATATATATATCTTCCCGGTCACGCTAAGCTCTCCTCGTCCTTCGGTTAGGGGTAAAGGGTGTAATCATACCCTGGTGAGAGGAGGGTGCGTGTATGTGCATATCTATCTAAGTATTTAGCCGTCATTTTTTATGGCTTGCTTACACTAGTATCCCCCGAATGGTCTGAATCTAAATGATTAATTGTTGAAAAAGTTCGAGCAAGGTTATCCAAAACATGAATATGGTTTAAAAAGCTGTTTCAACCAGATAGGAAAATAGGATACTAATAATTTTAAAACTAAAGTTTTAATCATATATTGTTAATCCTACTATTTACAAATGTAAATATGCAGATATATAGAAATTGGCAATTTTCCGTTGTATTGTAGATACTTCTTCATCGTTTATGAGCGATAAATCGATTAATAGGTTAGAACTGAATCGTGCGAGCATTTTCCAATTGTTTGATATTCCACTTAGATAGCGAATGCTTACAAATTTTTCTCCATAGCAGATGCGATGGCAACAGCAAAGGTAGTGTATATTTTAAACTTTTTTTATTCCAGGAATACCCACTGTTCAAGATGTGTTCATGAATAAGCATTTTATAGGCCTGACGTTTCGTATTTGCAATCTAGCATTAACATGAAGAGTCTGACATTTCATTACAGCGGATCCCTAACCAATTCTTGATGTATCCCACAGACGTCGATGATGCTCAGTGTACCATTTACATTATCATTATTCTCTTTCAACTCTTGCCTGGAGTTTGTTTATTGCCTATTATTTTTTATAATATTCATGTATACGAAATATAGAAAGAATGTTCTATTTAGATTGTATAATTTATGCCAAAAATAGTGTACGCGACCCATAAAAAACGGCTATATACACAGTATATATATACATATATATATATATATATATATATATATATATATATATATATAATATATATATATATATATATATATATATATATATATATATATATATATGTATATATATATATTTATACATATATATATATATATATATATATATATATATATATATATATATATATATATATATATATATATATATATATATGTATATAGCCAGACTATTCTTCTTTATTATATAGGGGAAATTATAAAGCAAATTCAATGGGATTTTGATACTCATTTATATACTCTTGTTAAAGTATGCGGCTCAATATATGTTTTTTACTCACTGGCACTTTTGGTTGGTTCTTGAGAAAACATGAAGTTCAATAAATTGTCCAATGAAGATATCAGACGAGCGAAATAATCCGCTTTATTAACATAATAAAATGCTCTTGATGAAAATAAGTATTAGAAATGGCTCTTGAATTCACTTAGATTCATGAGTTTCCGTATATAAATGGCAAGAGATGTGGGCAAACCAATTTCATTTGCTCCTTTCCAGTGGTCCGGGTATACGCGATCTTATTGTTGTTCGAGTCCGTTGCTTTCAGTTTTGTATATTATTTAGATCTTATTTCCTAAAGGATCGTTAATTTTCTGGAGCTAAAGCAAAAATTAACATCTTTTGTTTTCTTTTTTTAAGCATCTTATTTCGTAAAAGGATCAAAATTATCCGAGTTCTTAATTCTGATTTAAAACCCTATTTGTATGTATGTTATGTTGCAATCTTTATTGATGTTCGAATTTATCTTTTTATATATTAGAAAATCATACAACCGCCGTATTCGCCAGAAAATGTATAAAGTATCAAACATGAGTTCTAATGAAAATCATTCGTTATTTACTGGAGATAATGCAGGTTAGCTGAGTTAACTCTTATAAAGAACTTCAGGTTTGTAGTTAGAAAAATATGCAAATTACTTTTGAATTTGTCATGTTCATTTCATCATTTGTTAGATTTTTCTTTATTCTATATCAAACAAAGTTTTAAATGAAAAAAATAAAAACTATTTTGGCAATATCCATAGGAAAACAACACTTGATAAACCATTAGCCGTGTAAGAAATATAAATTTAGATACCGCATGGAGAAATCTAAGATGGCACATCATGTTGGTTTTATATCTACTCCACCTTCCAATTAGAGTAAATTTGAGTACCGGTATCTTTGTCCCTGTCACTCCGTTTCAACCGTTCTTAAATGGTTAAACGGAGTCGAAGTAGAGTCCGGAATCTTGTTAAAACATTTATATAACCGTTAGGATTTAATGTAAATGTCGTAAGTTGCATTTTGGATAGTGATGTTTGATGAAAATACAAGGAAAGTAGATAGGTAAAAAAAAAGTCACTAATATTAAAGCGTATCTATCTCAATTAAGAACAATTTGTCTCTCTCTCTCTCTCTGTCGTGCAGACTATTATAAATATTTTGTTTACCCACACCCTGTCTCTCTCTTACACACACACACACTCTCTCACTAGCTCATTCTTGCCGTGAAAGAGGAACGCAATATAGGACTGACTGGGGCTGCAGGGAGCCTTAATACCGAAATCAGTTTCCACTTCAGGTCCACTGTTTCAGCCTGATGAAGGCAGAGTCCCAGATCTCGATGAAATGGTCTGAAACGGTCCGAAATGGTCTCCCTAGCTGACCAGTAGTGGTAAAGAGGTGCGGATAGAGAAGATAGGACCCTCACGAGAATGAGCGTTGCAGAAGGAATCTCCAAAACATATTGTTTTTCGATGGGTTTGTCCCAGGGGTTGGAATTTGAGTGTGCTCTCTCTCGTTCCCATCCTTTGAGTGCGTGGGTTGGGTTTTGTTTGTGTTTGTGTATGTAATTTCATTCGGTGACCGGAATAAGTTTTTTGTTTGCATAGTCTAACAGACACATGTTGAAAACCATTTCCATTTATAATGATGACTTCAGAATTATAAAAGACACAACATTCGCGACTATATTCACGCTTTATTTGTAATATGGCTGAACGTTCTATGAATGAAACTTTCACAACGTTAGCCTCTTCATTCACCTGCATAGAAATCATAGTAACACTTCCAACAACCTACACCCTGCCGCTATTTAACTCCATCCTCATAGCAGTCTCGCCCCTTCTAGGGTATTAAGACCTTTCTTTTCAATACCTCTTTCACGCATTCCATACAACCCCTTATAGGCGTTGCTCACATCCTTTCTCCTAAAATGACTGAATTATACGTTCTTCGTATCAGACTATCCTTCCGTTCATTATTTTACCCCTTCTTCGTATTTCCATGTTTCTAAGACGTTGCATTTTGCCACGTGTACCGAAAGAATAATTTATCCCGACACCTTCAACCTTTATCATTTGAATTCAACATCTCCATTTTGCCACTTGTACCGAAAAAATAATTTATCCCGACACCTTCAACCTTTATCATTTGAATTCAACATCTCCATTTTGCCACTTGTACCGAAAAAATGATTCATCTCGACACCTTCAACCTTTATTATTTGAATTCAACGTCCACTCTTTACTTTCATAAAGGAGAGCTGGCTCAGCAATCCCTTTATAAATTTCAAACCTTACTGGCCATCGACTATTCGAGTCTTACCGACATCCTCTAAATTTATTTCTAAAGATATCCGTTAATAAACTCGTTTCATTATTATCACACTCATTTTAACATATATTAATTTATCTCTTTGGTTTCCACTTTTCGTATTAATTTGCTTCTCTGGATTACAATTTTCCTCTTAAAATTATATTTACCACCATTTATTCTCAATTTTTGCTTTAAACTTCTTTAAAACTATCAAGACTATCATCATATGGGAACGTTTACTATTCCAATTTCAGTTCCTGGTTTTATTATCTACTATTTACAATAAATATCTGTTTATATGTAAAGTATTTCTTGGCTATATATATCAGCAGTTTTCCTTCTTTTGTGGTTCCATTTTTATGGATTAAGTTAATGATAATGAATGTATTCTTTCGTTCGAAAACATGATGTCATGTTGCTCAATTATGGCGCTAAGAATAGTAGTATTTTCTTCGAAAATAGACATTTATGTATTTTTTGAAAATGTTGATTCGTTGAGGTAGTAGTTCATCAGCCCACATTTTCAGTCTAACTCGTATAATTTAGTAAGGGACATCGACTTGAAATAATCTGGTATACTTAAAATCTACCACCCAAAATATGTTACTTTCATCATTATTACATAATTATTTAGATATATATTAGTAGTCAATTGCAAACAGTAAACAGAGGAGTATCTTTGTTTTGGGTTCCTTACTCTCTCTCTCTCTCTCTCTCTCTCTCTCTCTCTCTCTCTCTCACACACATAAAAGAATAGTTAAAGTGTTCGCTCTTCCTCCCATTCATTCTTTCTCCATCATTCTCTCCCTTGACCCCCTCCCACCCCACCCCGACTCCCTCCCCTCTAAACCACTCCTCTTTCCATTTCGTTCTCCTTCTGCAAGATAAGCACATCTGTCTCTTTTTGTGAGAGCTGCTGACTTGCGGAAAAAGAACATAATTAAGATATTAATATTCTGGGGCCTTCCCTCCATTATTCTCACGAGGCCAATTCTCACTCTGTTTTATTGGGGCAGCATCATCATTATCATCATCATCTCAACGCTACAATATCCACATTATTGCCGGCTTCAATTACTCTGCTGCCGCTGCCCCTAACAATTTCTGTTGCCTCGTCGCGCACGTTCCTAATTTCTTAATGGTTATGCCTGTATTTTTTTCGCTCGAGATATATGTCTCATAACTGGCCGAAAGAAACACATTACTACAATTATTACTTAATTGCAGTTTCATTACTCTCTCTCTCTCTCTCTCTCTCTCTCTCTCTCTCTCTCTCTCTCTTTCTTGCGGTAGATAATTTTAGGCTAACAGTGGATGTGAGGTTTTGAACTGGGCCGGAACTAGTTCACATTTTGCTTTTCCATTTTAGGTTATTTGTTCATATATTCAAGAATTAGTCTTTGTTATTGTTACTTTACTCATTGTCTGTATTAAGAAAATTTAACTGCATTTATATTTTCAAATTTTCTATGATTTATGGTAAATATGATATAGTTTCGGAAGGTTGTATTGGTAAAATCCAATGATAACTTTTTGGTAGAATTTGCTGATATTGGTAGTGTTTATTATGAAGTATTAATTATTAAAGTTCCGAAGCTTTTAAATATTACATTCCTTTAGGTTTCTTGCATTGTCAAAATCCTTATGTCCAAGGATATACAATACATCTGGCTCGAAAGTTCTTAAGTTAATGTAGCTGAATTTCTTCGTTATTTTAAAGCGAATCTAATTGGCATTGTTTCATGTATTTATCCTTGCCTAGGCGTTTTTATCTGTCCTCTTTTATACTGTTATACTATATCAAGTTTTTAATCAGCATTAAAGACTAATGGATTGTGATATCTAGGAGTATATTTATAATAAATTACTCCGTACAATTATAGGGTTTTAGGATTTAAGGAGACGTTGCTGTTTCACCCTACTTTTCACTGTTTATGTTAATTCAGATGCCTTGGTCAATCCTTCAACAGAGTTTGAATGGTTTAATTTCTATTAATCCGAATTTTATCAACTGCAGGTAGAAAGTTGGCCAAGGCACCAGCCACCCGTTGGGTTATTGGGTCCTTTGAGTAGCCAGACAGTACTACATTGAATCCCTCTCTCTGGTTACGGCTAATTTCATCTTTGCCGACACGTACGCAGAAGAGTCTGGCTTATTCTTTACACATTCTCCTTTTTCCTCATACACTTGACAACACGGAAATTACCAAACAATTCTTCTCTCAAGAGGTTAATTACTGCACTGTAATAATTGTTCTGTAGTATTTTTCCTCTTGGTAATGGTAGGAAGGATTCTGTAGCTCCTCTTGGAGGACACTCCAACATCAAACCATTGTTCTCTAGTCTTGTGCAGTGCAATAGCCTGTGCACTATCATCATACACTGTCTTGGGTTAGAGACCTCTTGCTTGAGGTTACACTCGGGCACGCTATTCTATCTTGTCCCTCTTCCTCTTGTTATTTTGAAGTTTTCATCCTCTTGTTATTTTCAATTTTTTATTGTCTATATATGAAAGATTTATTTTAATATTGTTCTTAAACTTCTCTTGTAGTTTTTCCTTAATTCCTTTCCTCACTGGGCTATTTTCCCTGTTTGGGCCCTTGGGCTTGTACCGTTTTGCTTTTCCAACTAGGGTTGTACCTTGGCAAGTAATAATAATAATAATAATAATAATAATAATAATAATAATAATAATAATAATAATAATAATAATAATAACTGGAGCGCAACGGCGATAGTCTATTCTATTGAGCAGAAACTAGGGTGGGATGTTATGGTTTGCTTGACGATCACGGAAAATATGATCATGAAAAATAACGTGGACGGTAGAAGAATGAAAAGATTCTTTTTTCGCTAAGATGTTTGGGAAGATTTGTAAAGGATGATGGTAAGTCTCGAGTTGCCGATGCATCTCACCAAGTATTTTACAATATTCTGTTTGGATAATCATTGTACGTTTCGCTTTCCTTTTGTCAATATGCCGTTTGTTCTCGAACTAGGGGCTAAAAAACCATTCACCACTACAATCGCCTGATATTGGGTGAATGTAGATTCATTTCTTTGATTTATTATTTTTCTTAATTTTCTACCTGTATCTTTGGTTTACCCTTCAAAATCTTGTTGTTCTAAGGTTAATTTCATCACCAGATTATAAAACATATTTGTGTTATATTCTCAGGAACTGTTTCCTCAGACAAATACACGTAATAAGAAAGAAACCTTTCGGTATGTTCAAATCTTGATTTTATTAATATCATCTTCTAGAATGTCAAGGTTATATCGTTATTGATTTCCTGACTATAGTCTTATTACCTGAATTTCTTTCTTTATGGTTAGCAAAGATTCCTCTTGGCTCTTGTTCTATTTTTTTCCACATTAGATTTCTATTGGAAGTAGATTTGAAAATATTGTTATATTTTAAAACACGATTCAAATTTATATTTTCATCATCATCATCTCCTCCTACCCTATTGACGCAAAGTGCCTCTATTGACTTTAATTCGGTGAATTAAAACTAGCATGTTTTAAGCCTGCTCAGTAAATCGTATATTGATTCTTTTGCGGTCAAGATGTAAGTGTATCTTTTTTTACTACATCTTTTTATTCTTAAAGCAGTATCGAATTTCCGTTTCGCTCTCCTCCATTTTTTTACTTATGATTTTGTTAATCTTTGAGTCTTGTTCCAGAGGACATCTATATGTGCTCCTTCTTTTTTTTGGAATCAATATATATATATATATATATATATATATAGTGTGTGTGTGTGTGTGTGTGTTTGTAGATAGATAAATAGATACACTGATTTTTTTTTCATGGAATCAACTTACATTCCATTTGAAATATTCCACCATCAATAGAATTCTTGGTAACTTAATCATAATGGCTTGTGTAAATAGGTGTATATAATTATATCGATTTTCTGATCCGACTTTCTCTTAATTGCAATCTTCAGATGCTTATGTTATTTTTCATGTTATGAGGAAATGACGAGGCAATTTAGATAAGCAGATTTCTTCGTAGACTAATTATTATGAGATTAAAGTAATTTTAGGGTTTTAATAGGTACATGTTATAACCTAAGCTTAATTAGCTATTCCATTTCTTGATATATTGATAACTTTCTCTATTAATTACCATCATGCATATCCTACCTCTTATTTTTTTTTATTTCGTCTATTAAAGACAACTCGTTATCTAACCATTGCCAAACTATAAATCATTATAATGACAGTAGGAGAAGGACGCAATTGCTTGCGTGTTTTCTGTTACATATAAATTGCCTTAATTATCTTCAAACAAGAAAAGTAAGCTTAAATAGCATTTCATGAAAGTTAACTCGGTATTCGCTGAGATGGGAGAGGTAGTGGCGGGGGAGTGAGGTGTGTGGTGGGGGGAGGATAAGGAGGGGGAGGAGGTTGTTTCACTCAAGTGGCACAGGATGAATTTTTTCTCACTTTCCTAGAATTGCGCGAAGCGTGTTTTATTCAAGGGAGTAAGAATCGCATTAATACATCAAGCAATTTTAAAATTCATCTCGGCTCCAATTATTCGCCCCCAAACTGAACTAGGAATGCCGTATTTAAGAAAGAATGCCTTAATCCGATGCAGCTGAAAGTGAAATATGGATATGCCATTCCGTGGACTTTCATAGTCCCTCCTCCTCCTCCTATTCCTCACCCTCCTCCTCCTCCTCCCCCTTTTTCTCATTCCCCATTACCCCACACTTCCCCACGTAGTCCCTCCTCCCATCCACGGCAACTCTTCTACACCTCTCCCCGGTGCAACATTTAGAAAAAACGCAGCGAATGAATATACATTTTTAGAAGCAACGCTCTTAATGGAGTTCATCAGCTATGCATTTTCAGTGGAAGCGTAACGAACTGAATTGATAATGACGAAAAAAATTGGAATAATGCGTGTTTACCATACAGCTAATTGCATTCAGAGAAAGAGATCCTGCCAGGATTATATTTGATAATGAATTCATATGGAAGAACTCTTCTGCACACCACGTCCCTCTCTTTCTGTACTTTCAGTAATGAATTCATATGGAATATGCTCTCTCTCTCTCTCTCTCTCTCTCTCTCTCTCTCTCTCTCTCTCTCATTATGGTAGCAAATCCATAAAGATGTATATTGTCTTTTGCCTTTCTGTATTTTAGTAATGAATTTACATAGAGTAATTCTCTCTCTCTCTCTCTCTCTCTCTCTCTCTCTCTCTCTCTCTCATTTTGGTAATGAATTCATGAAGATGTATATTGTCTTTTGCCTTTCTCTATTTTAGTAATTAATTCACAAAGAGGCTCTCTCTCTCTCTCTCTCTCTCTCTCTCTCTCTCTCTCTCTCTCTCTCATACAAAAATAAATATGAAGGCGAAAGCGCAAATATAATAGAACAGTTGGATTTTTTAATGGCAGAATTCCTGGACATGAAGAAAAGAACATCATATCAGAACAGGAAGGAAGCATGGGAGAATCCATATTATTACCAATATTAAATAATGGGGATGAAACACAAACCATAATAGTGATGAATGCACAGGGTTTAGTCACGAGTAACTTTAAAAGGAAAATAGAGGTCTTAAAAGAACTAACCCAAATTGAAAAAAATAGATATATTAAATATAAGTGAAACATGGTATTCCCAAGAGACTGACATTGATGACCAGATAAAGGGTTTCCAAACTTATAGATCAGACAGAGCAAATAGGAATCAAGGGGGAACCGCAATATATGGAAGAGACATAAATCAAGGAAAAGTCTGTGAAAAATACAGCAACACAGAATTTGAATTGATTGCTGTAGAATTTGAATTTGAAAAACTAGTGAATATTGTAGTTTACAGACCCCCAAATACCAAGGAGTCTGACATAATAATAGAAAAAATAGATGATATATGTAGAAACCATAAAGACTGGAATATACTCCTATCCGGAGATTTTAACTTTCCTTTCGTGGATTGGAAAGAACGTATAGAAGAAAGTGGTTGTATGTATACATATAAAAAAGAGAGTAATAGTAGCGCAAAAGATAAGAGGCAATTTGAAAAGCTTCAAGATATGCTATTAGAACATAATATGCAACAAATAAACCACATTCCAACAAGAAAGGAAAATGTCCTAGATCTAGTATTTGTGAATGAGGTGAATTATGTTAAAGAAATAATAGTGTATAACACGGGAATTTCAGATCACAATGTCATAGAATTAACAGTCCATTCCAAAGCAAGTGGTCGCAGAATTAATCAAAGCACAAAACGTTGGGAAGGATATGGAAAATATAATTTTTATAGTAAGAATATAAAATGATCAGAAATAAATGAAGAACTGAATAAAGAATGGAAAAATGTATTTGTAAGTGATAATATACAGGTAAATACGGGCATACTGTACAAAATACTGGAGAAAATTGTTGAAGAAGTATGTACCGAAAAAAAAACAATAGACAGAACGATCTTATTTCAGAAAATTAGAAAGTGAAAGAAAAATCTTGCCAAAAAAAAAAAATGTGTGGAAAATGATGGAAATAAAATGTAAGATAGAAAATGCAGAACAAAAGATTATACAGTCGAAAGAAAATGAAAAAAGGGACTTAGAAGAAAGGACACTTCAAAATATAAAAGAAAAAAAACCTAAAGTACTTTACTCCTATGCAGAAAAGATGAATAAAGGGAGATTAGAAATAGGCCCTCTAAGAATTGAAGGACGGCTAACGAATGAAAAAAAAAGAAATATGCAACATATTAGCAGAAAAATATGAGTTCACGCCAAGAATTGCGAATGAGAATAATGAAACAAATGAGAGAAGAAAATGTTGAATATCTAACGGATGTAGATATTAATGAAGCAGATGTTGTCAAGGCTATAAACGAAATTAAAAATGGATCGGCAGCCGGACCAGATGGAGTTCCAGCGATTTTGTTAAAAAAAAACTGCAAACACTATCGCAAAGCCGCTTGCAATAATGCTAAGACAAAGTGTAGATATGAGCGAGATATATGTTAAACATAAATTAGCTTATATAACCCCTATCTTCAAAAGTGGATCAAGACTAGAGGCAAGCAATTATAGACCTGTTAGTCTAACATCACATATTATGAAAGTGTATGAGAGGGTAATAAAAAAGAAAATAAAGAATCATTTGGTTAAAAATAATTTGTTTAATATAGGTCAACACGGTTTTGTGCCCGGAAAAAGTACACAAACCCAACCGATAGCACACTATGAAAACATATACAATAATATGATAAATGAAAAAGACACAGATGTGATCTATCTAGATTTTGCAAAAGCCTTTGACAAGGTAGACCATAATATATTAGAGAAAAAAATGAGAGCGCATAGTATTGTGGGAAAGATAGGAAAATGGGTAAAAGAATTCCTGCAAAAGAGAAAACATATAGTGGTTGCAAATGACGAGAAATCAGATGAAGCTCAGGTAATATCTGGCGTGCCACAAGGTACGGTATTAGCTGCACTGCTGTTTGTTATTATGATCTCAGACATGACTGTGATGTTTAAAACTCTGTAGTGAGAAGTTTCGCCGATGACACAAGAATAAGTACAGAAATTACTTGTGATGAAGATAGGAACTCACTACAAAGAGATCTAAACAAAATATATGAATGGGCGGAGATAAATAGGATGGTATTTAACTCCGATAAATTCGAATCAATGAATTATAGAAACAGAGAAGGAATGGTATATGCATACAAGGAACCTAATAACGAGACAATCACAAACAAGAGCGCAGTTAAAGACCTTGGTGTAATGTTAAATAGGAATGCAACGACCAAATAGCAACACTGTTGGCTAAATGTAAAGCAAAAATGGGAATGTTATTCAGACACTTTAAAACAAGAAAAGCTGAACACATAATTTGCTTTAAAAAACTTATGTACGTAGTACACTCGAGTACTGCAATGTGATATGGTACCCACACTCCCAAAAGGATATTGCACAAATAGAGAGTGTACAAAGGTCCTATACTGCTAGAATAGAAGAAGTTAAGGACCTTGACTACTGGGAAAGACTGCAATTTTTAAAACTATACAGTCTAGAAAGGAGAAGAGAACATTACATGATCATACAAGCATGGAAGCAAATAGAAGGAATTACTGAAAACATCATGTAGCTAAAAATATCAGAAAGAGCATGCCGAGGTAGATTAATAGTGCCAAAAAAATATACCAGGAAAACTAAGGAAGGCGCACAGGACATTAATCCACTACACACCAGCATCCATAATGCAGCGACTATTTAATGTGCTGCCAGCTCATCTAAGAAACATATCAGGAGTGAGCGTAGATGTGTTTAAGAATAAGTTCGATAAATTCCTAAGATGCATCCCAGACCATCCAAGACTGGAAGATGCAAAATACACCGGAAGATGCATTAGCAACTCTCTGGTGGATATACGAGGTGCCTCACACTGAGGGACCTGGGGGAACCCAAACATAAGATAAGGCAATAAGGCGCTCTCTCTCTCTCTCTCTCTCTCTCTCTCTCTCTCTCTCTCTCTCTCTCCTTTCGTTAATGAATTCATGATGATGTTTATTGTCTTTTGCCTCTCTCTATTTTAATTATTAATTCACAAAGAATTCTCTCTCTCTCTCTCTCTCTCTCTCTCTCTCTCTCTCTCTCTCTCCTTTCGTTAATGAATTCATGAAGATGTATATTGTCTTTTGCCTTTCTCTATTTTAGTAATTAATTCACTAGCAATTATCTCTCTCTCTCTCTCTCTCTCTCTCTCTCTCTCTCTCTCTCTCCTTTCGTTAATGAATTCATGAAGATGTATATTGTCTTTTGCCTTTCTCTATTTTAGTAATTAATTCTCAAAGAATTCTCTCTCTCTCTCTCTCTCTCTCTCTCTCTCTCTCTCTCTCTTGATGAAAGAATTAATTCATATGATATTCGCCACATCTCTCTTCTGGCAATGAATTCACATTGAAAACATTTATTTCTGACCCTCTGCCTCTCAGTCTTTATTTTTATATCAAATTTTAAAGGAAGAATCTCTCTCTCTCTCTCTCTCTCTCTCTCTCTCTCTCTCTCTCTCTCTCTCTGTATATATATGGTTTCATATATTTTATATTTGTATGTGTACTGAAAGGTATGCATTAACTCGTGAGCTGCAAGGCAATTTTCTATAATGTATCGAACGGCGTATGCTAAACTCGAGTGATTACTTTTTAATCAGTGGCTTGGTAATTCTTATGTTAATGGAAGACTTCAGCACTTCTAGTTTAATATTTCGTTTAAAGACTTCGAAATCTGTACATTAATAATCTTTGAAGATTTATTAGATATTCGAGGTTTTATATAGGAAATTTTCTTATAATTCATTATTATTATTTTTTTTTTTTTTTTTTGTATTTTTATTATCATTGATATGATGGCAATATAGTAAGCAGTTGATTATATTTCCAATATTTATCTTTCTTTTTTACCTTTACTAAGTCATTATTGTACTTGTTACGGGGCTACGTAACCTATATTTTTATCACCAATATTTTCGAATATCTCTCTCTCTCTCTCTCTCTCTCTCTCTCTCTCTCTCTCTCTCTCTCTCGCTTATTTAGAAGGTGAGATTGTCAAGGTACATTGTATTTTTATAACTTGTCATTCTACAAGACTGAAAGAACTATAAATATAATGGAAGTAAAAAGTAACCCCCGTGATGTTGTAGACTTTTCATTTAAAGGTAGTAGGTTGGCCAAGGCACCAGCCTCCCGTTGAGATACTACAGATAGAGAGTTATGGAGCCCTTTGCCTGCCCAGGCAGTAACACATGGAATCTTCCTCTCTGGTTACGGTTTATTTCCCTTTACCTGCACATACACCGAATAGTCTGGCCTATTCTTTACATATTCTCTCTGTCCTCATACACCTGACAACACTTGTGATTACCAAATAATTCTTTTTCACCCAAGAGTTTAACTACTGCACTGTAATTGCTCAGTGGTAAGCAGGGGCTCTTTAGCTATGGTAAGCAGCTCATCTAGGAGAAGGACACTCCAAAATCAAACCATTGTTCTTTAGTCTTGGATAGTGCCATAGCCTCTGTACCATGGTCTTCCACTGTCTTGGGTTACAGTTCTCTTGCTTGAGGGTACACTAGGCCACATTATTATATCTTATTTCTCTCCCTCTTGTTTTGTTAAAGTTATTAAAGTTTACATAATAAATACTTATTTAATGTTGTTACTGTTCATAAAATATTTTATTTTTTCCTTGTTTCCTTTCCTAACTGAGCTCTTTTCCCCGTTGGAGCCCCTGGGCAAAGCATCCGGCTTTTCTAACTAGGGTTGTAGCTTAGCAAGTAATAATAATAATAGTAACTTGTCAGACCCCAGGAAAAAAATGCATAATTTCCGACTTTTTACTGAGAGCTTTCATTCTCGTTGTTCATCCTAGAAACCAACGTATCAAATGAAAACCTGTACATGAATGAAATAAATTCTCTGTTGAGAAATTTCTTCCTAATGATTGCTGTTGGTATTTGCTTAGTTTAGGGATCGCTAGATGTTTGAGTGGTGCTGGAACCTAAATCAGATAGTTTGGGGTCTTGAAGCCTGCTTTTCAATCAAGTAACGACGGGGGAAAAAATAATAATGTGCTTGAGGAAATAAATTAAGGAATAAACTTAATCTTTTGTTTTTTATTCTCATTTCGTTTTGTCTAGACTAAATAGATTATCGTTAGATTTCACCGGAAGAATACTAGAAGGATCAAAAACGGAATTTTACTTTATTTGCATTTTTTTTTCGTAATTATATCATCCGTCTTGAGTAAATTTATAATCTCTTGGATGTCATTAAATGAATAAAACTTTATTGTAGTATAATTCGTAAAATAAAAAATCTTTCTTTCCTAAACCTTGGTTAGTAAAATAGATGGTACCCAAAAAATTCCAATGCTAAACTTTGGAGTTCCAATCGTTTTCAATGAAGTGGTTTCTATAGCATGGTATCTTTCTTTGGGTTTTCCATGTGAATCAATACATGTAATTATAATTTTGGCAGATGAAAGAAAGATCTTTCAGAACCTTCTCGGACAAAAGTGAGATTGTCAGCAAAAAAAAAAAAAAAAAAAACATTTAACCTAAATTAGTAGATTAATTCGGTGCAATGTAAACCCGACAAAAATTGAACTAATTGTTTAGGATTTTGTATGTTTATTCCTGCGAAAATATTGAAATCTCGTTAGACAGACCAAAGATAATATTTCTAGGATTTATAAGCAAATATAAAATACAAAAAAAAAAAAAATATGAAATAATTCATAACATCAAATAATTTTCCGTGTATCTGAATTTGATAGGAGTGCTTCTGTTAGATCATCTCACCATACTTCGTCGAATACCGTAAACCTGGAAGAAATGAGGAATTTACCCTGACAGCTCCCCTCCCCCCTCCCTTTTTATTTGTCTTCAATATAATAGAATCGCAAAAGTGTGGGAGTGAAGGGACATCGCGCCGGAGTTGAGAGTTTTGCTGAGTCAGTGGAAGTCACATTAAGGATCCCCGGAGATCTCCTTCAAGTGCAATAAAGGAGCATGTGGACATTTGCAGCTTGGAGGAATGAGATTGGATGCAGTGGGCCCTCTTCTCGGATATTTCCCACTGGTCAGTTTTACTGGCGATCAGAGGACGGGGGTGAAAAATGTCCCTCGCGTTTTTCATTCCATTCCGGCGTTCTCTTTTTTTCTCTTTCTCTCTTGCTCTTTGCGACTTCTTCGGTAGGTGATGGCGTCGTCTTCGTCGTCGTAGTCGTCGGCGGCGGTTGGTGGTCACCTAGGAGGAGTCTCGGTCCCTGCGCCTCACGTTTATTGGCGAAACGACGACCCATAAAATTCCCCTAATGGTCCCTCCTGTCGGCGGCGGGAGGTAGACCACAGACAGTCATAGACCAATGGAAGGCCGTTGGCAGCTGTCAACCGCTCTGGAGGAAGACGCTTTCGTGGGTTCGACTTCTGAAGATGAATATAAAGATTAAGAATTCTTTGCATTGGTCTGTCTACGGATATTAATTACCTTATTGTAACCTCTCTGTTTGGAAATTCTCTCTCTCTCTCTCTCTCTCTCTCTCTCTCTCTCTCTCTCTCTCTCTCTCTCTCTCTCTCTCTGGGGGAAGCCAACGTTTTTCTTATTAGGACATCTATAATCAACCCTCTGGCGTTTATTCTTCAGTAAAATTCCACCCTGGGGATTTGAAGGGATCAACTGCCAAGTGTTAAGGAAAAGGGGGTGGTCGTTAGGAGAAAGAAAGAGGGAAATGAAGATGAAAATGTTTAAGGGAGAGGAGAAAGCACAGAATTCAGGTTAGAGAAAGAGGTAAAACGAAGGAAATAATATGAACCTTCCGAAGTGCTTGAAAATTTGATTCTTGCGAGATTTTTTTTTCTTTTTTCTCAATGAGGATTTAACTCGCCTTTTTAGAGTCAACGTACCCAATGTGGTATGGTTGATATTAGAATAATTGATATTTTGTAAATAGATACAGAAGGAGGATAAATAGACAAAAATAGATAAAAAATGACAAAATCACAGGCAATCTTGCCCTATCTTAGGTTCTGAAAAGTATTTTCAAAATCATTTTTGAAGAAAATTATTATTAAAACTATAGGATCAGGATTATCTCTTGAAGTTTCATCTTAGATATTTGGGAATCAAAGGAAGTGATAACTTGTGTAAATGAAAAACTATAATCAGAAGTAAAAAAATAACAGAATATTCATCTTTGTGAAAACAAAACTTGTTGCTTTGCTATCATAAGCGAGTTTGATTTTTTAAGTTTAGTTTTAGAGAAGCAATATAAGTAGAATCGTCTAAACCATGTATCGTTACCAGCTGTATTCTGAAAGATTTTACTTAGTTTTTATAAAAAATACGTTTTTGGTTTCCATTCAAGTTCAACTTCTAAAAGTGCTCTTATTCACTTCGAAAATGTATTTTGTTGTAATTGCTGTTTATCTATAATATAACTCCTTTCATACAGATTCAGATCCCAAACTTTTTTAGGATAATTTTGACTGTTTTACTTTTATTTCGATACAATATTTCCATATGTAGTTATTTCGCTTTCAGTTTTTCCTCCAAAATCATCTCCATTATTATGCATTGATGGTACAATTACAGGTTACGTGTCGAGCATGTCTATGAAAATTGCGTTAAGTTGATATGAAAAATAAGATAAAAGAAACACGGTTATCACTACTAAATAAGTCGGAGCAAATTCCAACACTTCATTTTTACCATAACATCATTTCGCTTTAGGAAAAAAAAATAACGAAAGGCACAAATCCAATCAATTTGCCCAGACTAAAAAATGCTCAAATTCCATTACACTCCGATATAAGCTTTTATTTTTTATAATCATGGTTATAGCTGGAAGGTCGAGCGGGAGGCTGGGAGGGGAGTAGCCTATACTCCATTAAAATGAAAAAAAAAATAATTCGTTCCTAATATGAGTGTATAAAAGAAAAAGGGCTCCTCGCTCTTAAAACGACTTTGTAAAATGGGTAACTTGTTCCTATTACAAATAAAAAAGGAGAGAGGAAAAAAAAGAGATTCTCGATTCTAAAACGGAAAAAGAATATCTATTTACGAATCGAGATTGTCTAATTGTTTTTTCTATCTTTTTTTCCTCTCTCCTTCCGATTTGAATTAGCGCAGTTTTATACAATGCTTTAATGAAGTTGAGCCTCATATGGGTCGCAGAAAAAAAGAGTCGCCCGTGTGTCCTGGCCAAATTGAAATTTATGTTCTCAGCCGTGAAATTCTCGATGATCTTGGCAGTCATTCATGATAATGGGGAGCTAGTATGTCGGACAAAGTGTTAAATCGAATTGCTAAAACAAATAAGATTTTTTACTCCCCCGTCCAGGGAGGAGGCGAGAAAAAATCCCTGGTAAATGATGAGTAGTCTCTCTCTCTCTCTCTCTCTCTCTCTCTCTCTCTCTCTCTCTCTCTCTCTCCCCCCGGAGTTTTTTAGTTCTTGCCAATTTATCGGTCTTTTCGATCTTTTTAAGAGAGACGTATTTAATTAGAAAATTACTTCGAGCATGCGTTTATAATTTCTGTGTTTTGTGTATATATACATACATATATATATATATATATATATATATATATATATATATATATATATATATATATATATATATATGTGTGTGTGTGTGTGTGTGTGTGTGCGTGTGTGTGTGTGTGTGTGTGTATTTTCTTTAGTATTAGCAATGAAAATAGTTATTGTTTAAAACTAAGAGAGATCCTTTTTATTTTGCGTGCGCAAGTTTATTATTGTGTATACACTCGATCTCTTCTTGGGGTCCAAGTAATATGCAGTCTTTTGTTGACTTATTCTTTTCCATGAATGCCTAGCTATGCTTTTTCCCATTTTCCTCTCCTTCCTATTGAATTATGTCGAAATGTTATTCTTCATCCCCAAGCTCCTCTAATCCAATTCTAATAAGGATCATTAAAGTGCCAGCCCGTCGACTCCTGCTTTTTCTTTCAATATATACCTTAACCGAATCAGATATTTGGAATCTCCTTTGTTTGTTGTTTACATAATATATCACTGTAAGTGATTACAAAAATAATTAAGAAAACCAAGAAAAATCTTGTTTCAGTTTGGGTACAAGAGTTTCGTTTTACCTGAGAGAGATCTGAAATTAGATGCTGAAACCCATACAGCACTAAATTCCAAGGAAGAAAGAATCATATCGAATGTACAGCGTCAACGTTGTTCTTTCCAGAAGTACGGATAGTTTAAACAGTATTGATTTTCGCTTAAGAATATAATGTACTCTCCAAGTGTTCCTTAGATAGTTTTTATCCTAATAGCTATGCTTTTCCCTGGTTATGTATTAGGGAGAAGGAGAGATGGAGATAGTATGGCGGAAACAGAAACTTAAGAGAGACACACACACGCAACAACCTTCCTTGAATGTCGTGAGCCTTCAACTAACAGGGTCGCCGTCGGATTTTAATTGCAACCCTAACCGATGCACTCATTGGAAATCTGAACATTCCTTATCTCATGTCTTTGACTTAGAAGATAAAACCGTCCTCCTGACTGATTTTATAGCCTACAAAAGTAGGGAATCTTATATTTCGCCTCATTGGCAAAGGGTAATGCTTGAGACAACACTCCTTCCCGTATACCTCCACCATCCCCCCCCCCCACATAAAAAAAAAGAAAAAGAAAAAAAAAACACGTTCCCTCTCCCGCCCCCGGTAAAAGATTTATGATCTCTAATGTAATTCTTACATGTAAGAAACGGTAATAAAAAGCACAATGTTCCAAAATTGTTAGTACTTGGTATTATATCACGCAGACGCCCACATTCACCTTCCTCTAAATTTAATAGATTTTGATGTTTCAATATGCAGTGGTAATGGTAACTAAACGAGGTTTCGAAAAATTCACATAAATCGTTAAAATTTTCTATACCCACTTTACATTATCTTTTAACTTTTATTAGTCGTTTTATGTAATGATTTTTCTTTATTTGCATCGCTTTTAATTTTTTTTTTTATGGTACGTTCTTGGTACTTAAAGTTGCATAAGTAGCTTTTGAACAATTTTCATAACTAACTTAGTCTTCGTCTGTTTATATTCACCAAGTTTGTAATTCTTTTGCAAATTGATTTTCTTCTTGAATATAATTAACTGCATGTCCATTGAATTACTGGAGGTGTGCCTTCCAATATAGAAAATGAAAGTAAAAACCTCACACCTGAAGAAGATTAGATGTCCTTTTCCTAAATGGGTTGTGTACATTGAGATGAGATCTCGAATTAGAGATGTAATGGACTTCTTTAATGCTTTTATTATTATTATTATTATTATCATTATTATTATTATTATTATTATTATTCCCTTTTTTTTAGGAAGAGACTTAAACAATGTCGGTCACTGTTAGAAGTGTTGGGTGATTTTCCTTTCAAGGCGATGACAAAAATGCTTCTGAACGTTGGTAAGGTCAAGACGTTTAAAAGAAAAAAATATGTTGTTAAAATGAACCAGATTAGAATTCATATTCAACCATCTCTATTTCTCTCTCGCAGCTTTTATATTCGAAACTTGTTCTTAACCTATATATACTTTCTCATGGACTCTCCTTGCCTTCCTTAGAAATAGCAGCATCCCCAGAGAAGTTCTTAGCTTGCATCTTCCTCTTGCTTTCCGCAGTGGCACTAAACATACTCGAAAGAGAGTGGAGAAAAATACCGGGCGCGAGAGAGAGACACAGAGCCAGAGAGAAGGAGAGAAAGAATCTGCATTTAATTCTTCTCTTCTTGCCGGCCTTTTGGAATAGGCAATTAAACCCAACTAGATAACCTGGCCTCCGGAACCGAATGGTTCGAATGGCGACTAAATTAAAGTTGCATTTCAAGTTGTAAATATTTGATTGTTGGCGGAGGTAATTTGTCCGGCCTTAGTGTCACCTGCGTAGGTTTCCTGCAGGTGGAGAGGCGGAGTCATCAGACCTTTGCCTGCTCTCGCTCCATTTCTTTATTCACACGTAATTAGCTCTGACCCGCGACACCTCCCCCCTTTTTTTTTTTTTTTTTTTTTTTTTTTTTTGTAGTACTCTTGTCAATGGTTGCTACTTTTTTATGCCGACCTTTCCGGTAAGTAGTTATTCAATTTTTTTAATCATCTGTTCATTTTCTTTTTATAATATTCATGTCAATCATGAATAATTAACCCCAATTTTGTAGGGAGGTTTTAGCAATGAAGATGATTGTAGTCTAAATTCATTACCTTGTTAAAAATGGAATTAGAAGTAGAATCTTTTGTGAAATTAGAAATGCTCTCTGGACTGGTTTTTTTTTTTTTTCGTAGTCTGTAAGCCATTTTGTTGTAAAGTTTATAGGTGAGTTTTCAGAATATATGCGAAACTGCAGTTCAGTGTTTTCTTAATCTGCACATTTGGAGCGTTGTCACTAATGGAACACACACACACATATATAATATATATATATATATATATATATATATATATATATATATATATATATATATATATATATATATTATACAGTATATATTTATATATATATATATATATATATATATATATATATAATATATATATATATATATATATATATATATATATATATATATATATATATATATATATATATATTTAACGCGAGAGAAATAGAGAACTTATATTATAAAAAGGTAATATTTTATATGTTGCAAGTTATATCCTTAGAATTGTCGTAGCCTATTGGAAACGTCTCTGCATTGCAATCAACTGGACTGGGGTTTGAGATCCACTCAAGCTCGATAGATTCTTGTAGTGTCTACAACCTCACCATCTTTGTGAGGTAAAGTTATGGGAGTTGGGGGAGCCTATAGGTCTACCTGTTGATTCATTAGCAGCCATTGACTGGTCCTCCATGGTCCTAGCTTAGATGTAGAGGGGGCTTATGCGCTGATCATATGTATATATGGTCAGTATCTAGGGCATTCTCACTGTCCCTTGCCTCTGCCATTCATGACCGACTTTTAAATCTTATGTCTTTGATATAACAGAGAATTATGTATTGACAAGAGTTGTTTTTAAAATATGACACATAAGTATTTTCTTTCGTTTAAGTCCGTGCCTGTATTTCATTTGGTATTCCATTTCATTGTCTTGCAAAATAATAAGAAACACCGATTTCGACTGGTGCATTTTGATATTATATTCTACTATCTGGTATATTTTACCCAAAATTTTTGTTTGTATTGCTCATAAAGAACATGAGTCCTCTGCCAATCGGACGAAGTGTTCAAATTGTGTTTTATAGAATTACGCAAGGAGTTATCTGAGGTATCAGTGATGACACTAACCATTTTTCTTTGTTTCTATTTAGACTTTAAGGATCCAACGCAAGATGAGATTTTTTGAGACCCTTGCCATCCATCTCACAGGCTTAGCCATGTGTATCTGAATCTCGCCAAGGCTGTCAGTAGTATTTGTACGTCAAACTTCGCATCCATGCCTATTAGAGTGCGTAGATGTGTTATTAATTCTGTTTAATGTTATCTTATTTATTTTGTTTATAGGTAATTTAATCAACAAAGCAAAATTTCTTACCCTCTTCGGTCTCATTTTTTCACTTATGAGTTACTTAGTAGAGGCAAGGGGCAGGACATTGTCCTGGAGACCAAACCATTATCATCAGCACCCGAGCTCTCTCTCCACGCCAGCTAGGACTAGGGAAGGTCAGACAATGACTGCAGCTTACTCTGGTATACCTATGGAATCTATATCAATAATAGCATCGACCTGTTAATCCAAAATTTGAGAAATGGAGGTAGAGGATAAAAAAAACATGGGTTTTGTACCTCAAGTTAATGATGTTTTTGTCAACTGTAAAGATTGACAAGTGTTTTTCTATGCGTTACTAGTTCCTTCCCCCCCCCCCTCCCCGCCAATTACATCGTTATTAATAGTCTTGTTTTTATTAGGAAAATGTCCAGATTGAGGTAACTGTATTGTCACCGGCAGCGTTCTGCATTAAATTTTCTCTTAGGGTTTGCTTTATATTCAGTGGCTCACGACCTTGTTCTGCTAGCTCTAACGAAGAAGATAGACTGAGCAATGTACATGCATATGAGTGCTGGGTCTAAGGAACATTGGTCTTTTACAGAGGCATATTAATTGCTTCTGCTACTCATTAGTGACATTTGAACATTTGAAGGTCTATGGCAGTTGAACTTGCTTTAGTCCTGTCCAACATGATCTTGCATTATTAATATTACTATTATATTCTATGGGACACATGTGGCTGTTGGCCACTGCTAAGGTCCCAGAAGAAGTATCGAGGATAGATACACCCGTCCAGTTCCCGACACTGTAACAACCTGGATGTTTTTTTCTCTCTCTCTCTCGCATCTATGACCAGGGAAATGATATTCATTCATTGATAATATGAAAGATACCAACTTGATAATCTCTTGTTACTAAACAGGTTTTGTTTCTGATAAAATCAATATTGAAGGACAAAGTTGGGTAATGTCTTGCGGACAAACGCTACCCTGACAAGAGTACCCATGGACGGGAAGATAAGGCATTGATGAGGGGTTATACTGTAGAGGCCACTTGTAGATACGGCAGCAACCGATATTCTGCCCTGCCCGAACTCATGAAAACCTACTCATTAGGACCCTCAAGTCCCCTAATTTGAATTTCCAACTCCTCGACCATATTGTCTAAAGACGTCTTGTCGATAATTGGAGTTTCTTGGAAGAAGGGACAGGCCCTTCCTTATCAGATTTCTTAATTCCTTCAAACTAATAGTGTTTATCTATGAACGTCTTGATGTTTGTTAAAGTGATAGCGCTCAAGTATGAGACCCCTCGAGGAAATCAGCTGAGGTATTTGGTTCTGGATATGACCGTGTACCTCAAGGCAGTTATTTGCTTCTCCCAATTACTTTGGTTCACTGATTTTCGTCAGAATGTTTGACGTAGAAATGTTTTCTAGAGATGGAACCTATTTGGTAGACGTATTAGGTAAATTAGTAGTAGTAAAAAGTTGTAATAAGTTCTACTTGTCACCTGCTTAATTTACATTCATGTTAATGTGAGATATCATGTGTTCATTACTAAATACTGGATTCTTATATGTAAGACAGGGATTAGAATGACCCTTCTTTGACACCGATCCGTCTATGCTTATCAAGAGAACACTGAATTGAAGTTCCATATACCTTGTGAAGATAGAACTATATGTTTTATCTGCCATAATTTGGAATAATATTGTTGTACTTGGATGCATTAGTGTCTTAATATCCAGAAACGGTGAAGATTTAAATGACAATTTCTGTTTCTCAACTTTTTCTGAAGCCCTCTGTAAATTTTCATTCAAGTTTGAGCTTTTACTCCATCAAAACTCTATCCTTCCAATTCACAGCAGGTCAGATAACTATTGGGCAACATCCTCTTGAGGGTTACTAAATCGAGGTTTTTAACCTCTGATGAGAACAAGTCATGCTATACACGTTATTTATCGAAATTGATTTAGATTTCTAATTTTTCTTCTTTTTTTGGCTTAGCGCAAAAAGCTTTGTTGAGAGAAACAAAATTCACAAACACCTCTGGGATGTTTTTCCCATTAGATGGTAGTGTAATATTTTCTATTTGCCTGTTAGTTTTCCTTTGAAAAAAATTCACATCAACCAAAGTGCTGCATAACGCATTATGTATATGAATATAAACGATTTTTTTCTGATGACTCCCTTACTCTTTTCTAATTAGCGTAAAACAAGAAAGACCTCAAAGAAAATAATTCCTCCTTCTCAAAAAGCATTACACAAAATGTTTTTATTTATCTCAATTGCATCACCCCCTTCCTTTTTCTAATTTCATGTCCGGTCAGGGCTAGATAAGGGCGTTGTGGTGCTTCTGCCATTGGTCTTCCTAATAAAGGAAAGAAAATTACGTTTTCCACTGGGGTTTAATGATCAACGGTTTATAAAGCATATCAAATATTTATAAATAGAAATACTGTGTTAGGAGTGGTGAGTATTAAATAGAAAAGTTTTTAAAAAATGTATCTTCACCCATGCATTTTTGTTAAATATTTTTGGTTTATACAGTATATATATATATATATATATATATATATATATATATATATATATATATATATATATATATATATATATATATATATATATATATATATATATATATATATATATATATATATACTGTATATATATATATGTATATATATATATATATATATATATATATTTATATATATATGTGTGTGTGTGTTCCAATGCAAACCTGAAAATACTTCCACTTTCATTGACATATTTCGAATTTATGAGGCTCTTGTGTCTCTTCAATAAGCAATGTGTGTCGCTTGATTAATCTGTGGCAGTCTGTATCTTAGACCCAAATTCTTTTTATGGGTGAAAACCTGCTTTTGATATCTTTAAAAAAGGGTTTGGAACGCTAGCCCGTGTTGAACTGTTAAAGAAATTGGGATTTCTTAAACCATGTGTTTCAGTGGGTCTATTTCCAATGATGAACGGTCAGAAACATATGTCGATCCTGATTGGTGCACAACTAACAACTCGTCTGCTTTCAGTATCCAGTGATCACGCAGACAAGTGCTACCTATATTTTATTTGGACACTACAATTGCGTAATCCACAGCACTTGACAATTCTTCCTTTTACTGAAGAAATTTGCTGTTACAAAATCATGTTAATTGTCATTACATTTTTATCCCTCTGTCTAAGTGCATTGATTCAACGATTATTTTCCTTATAAAACCATAATTTTTTAAAATCACTTTTGTGAAGAACATCACTCTACTTGCACTTTCATAGTGGCAGATAACATTCCAGACAGTTATAGATTGTACCACGGTTAGTCCATCAGTCTTGCCTCGCACTGTTGTACTGTGAGGAAAAGGTCGATCTTCATCACATACACATACTCTGAAATAAAATCGCCTAGCATATCGAGATATTTTTTATTAGGATATCAATAAATGAGAGACATTAGGATATTAACAAGTGAGGGGAATATTCTTTAAATCCATGGTACAGTTTTCATCAAACCCGAGAACTACTAGAATTCTTAATAACAGTCTGAAATAGCGAGTTTGTCAGACTTTTTCGCTGAGTTCCTATACACACACCAGTGATGCTCTTCCAGGTAGCCCTTACACTAAATCATTCTCATATCAGTTCACTTTCTTGACAAACGCCATAACAGGCCTGCGGAACAACCCCCTAGACAACCGCCATCCTACATATCGGGACCTTCCTAGGTTCCCTTGAAAACAATCAGAGTGAAACACGTGCATATAAAGTTAAAGATCAGTTTTATTTTCATAAATATACATGATAATATTTAATGTAGTTTCTTTCTTTACTAATATCCTGATATAATTTTATGTGCCGCAGTATAATTAATAGTTGTCCTTTCCATAGTTTACTTTAGCATTGAAATTCGGTTTTTGTTCACGCTCTTAGCTTTTATTACTTTGACTTTCGCCTCTTGAGGAATTTTAATGATTCTCTCTCTTTCTCTCTCTCTCTCTCTCTCTCTCTCTCTCTCTCTCTCTCTCTCTCTCTCTCTCTCTCTCTAGAGTTTTTACTATTAAACTTGGTATTTCATTGTTACACGAATAGTGTTGATTTATCAAAAGTTTTTCATTATTATGCCTGTTATAGCTATATGGCTCACAAACTCAACATGGTCTTCCGTTTGTTGTGGGGGGATCTGGTATAATTTGTTTTACTATCATATTTTATTTTTTTTTCTCTTCCTTTTCATTGTCTATGGTATTGTAAGAACAGTTTTTAGTACTCTTTTTTAGCCACTTTTGCTTCTTTTTTGGAACCCTTGTGCATTTAAGCCCTGCAGCAGTGATGAAATTGTTTGGAATTTGTTTTGAACCTGGTAAGGTTGAAAATGTCCTTTTATTCTAGTGTTGTAGACACCTTTATGTGTTTGCACGTGTCAGACAAGGGTAACTTTCTACGCCTGAGGCCATCGCCCCAGCATTGATCTAGCGTAGGATATTTTCTCTGATACTTAGGTGGCCAACCCCAAACCAGCTTTTGGATTTCTTGTACAGAGAGAGAAATACAGTCACTGTCCTATTCATTCATTACATTTGGTTTAGTGTCATTAATCAACTACTAATAGTTGTTTGGCAGCAATAACCCTAAATAATCCCATTCATGATCATACGTTGGAGAAGTTATTTCTTAATCAGTATGAAATTATCATTTTGCGTGCTCCGCACTTTCAAGACACGCGTATTGATTAGCGAGTCATACAAAGAAATTTGATGTTACATTCCAATGCGTTTTGGCATTGTTTAGGTAGTAGGTCTCTAGAATCTTAAGTATACAATGGCTTGAGAACATGAAATTGGTGCTTGTTGTAAATTATGGACAAGAAGTTGAATCCTAACAAAACTCTAAGTATGATTGTAAAAGTACTGTAGGTTGAGAACAGAGGCTCCTCACCATCCTGATCTCAGCATTGACAATGTTTCATTAACTCTGTATGATTCTTTTGAAATTTCAGGTGTGATTTGTGACAGCAAATTTACTTTTGAGAAACACATTTGGTCTCTGGCCTCTTCAATTGCAAAAAAAAAAAAAAAAAAAAAAAAAAAATTGTGAGCAATCTATTCTGAAGAAGTGTTTTAATTTCTTTATCTGTTTTTTTTTTTTTCGAATTTTGTGTTTTTGTCTGGTCTTCAGCTGCTGAGTCTCATCTTAATTTCTTGGACAGGAACTTAGGGTCTATTAAATTTTTTATTCCTTATCTAGATATTAATCTTTGGCTCCGTAGTTCAATTTGTTCGTTATACATATTGTATAAGATTTTTCTTAATTCTGACCATCCTCTACATTCAGATATTCCCGGACAGTCCCATCCTGTTTGTAATACTTGGCATACAGTTAATTCTAATAGTCATACTTTCTCGATCAGGAGGCTCAATACTACACAGTATTTTTGAAGTTTTATTCAAGCTGTGACCTAGTTGTGAAATGATCTCTCAAATCGTGTCGATGAATCGATAGAACTTCAAAAGTTCAAACTTGCAGGAAATGTTTTTATATTCAATAGGCTGACATAAGCCTTTTTATAGTTTATATATGAAATATCTGTTTTGATGTTGTTACCATTTTTAAAAAATTGTATTTTAAATTGCTCATTACTTCTCATGTCGTTTACTTATTTCCTTATTTCCTTTCCTCACTGGGATATGTTTCCCTGTTGGAGCCCTTGGGCTTATAGCATCTTGCTTTATTAGTATTAATAATAATAATAATGATAATGATAATAATGATAATACTCAGATTTTAGTCGCTTTCAGATTAGCTCCTTTGTATTAGAATGGAATTCTCTGACAACGTGGACAGGCGGCCTATAACTTTTTAAAATTCAGGTCGATCATTGCACAAAGTTTTTTTTTTTTTTTCTGCACTACTTTGAATGTTATAGGTAATTGTATTTCCCTGTCTTAACCCTAATCAGATTTAATTATTCCTAAAGGACCAATCCGATCCCAGAGACAGTTGATATAGGTAGATAGTAGGTGTGGATTATGATCATTAGATAATTATTGAACTAAAATATGAAAGAAATATTTTCTTGGTGTCTATGAATTAGTCCGGATTCCGATGTTGCCGTTATTGAAGATATGATAGTAACTTTTAGATTGCCATTTATATAATTATATTACTTGTTCTTAATTAGTTCATTTTTATAGCCCAGTATCCTTAGTCTATCCCCAAATGAATGACTATGTTGACATTCAAATATCTTAACGTAGGATATACCATTTCATTATGCAGAAAGAACCTTCAACCTAGGTCAACACTGTTAGAAGAAAGGAAGATCAATAGTAGAGGGAATGAAGTAGGATAATATCACAAGTGTTAAACTAAATAGCGAAAATTAATATGTTAAGGATGTCTTTATTTAAGTTAAGTTCTTTTCTTGAAAATAAAAAATAGGTGCAAGAAAAATCCTTATTAGTTAGGGCACAAATAATTTATTTGCAGTATGTAAAGGAGATTTCTTCCACATACAATAAACAACATTGGGGTTTTTGACGATTTTTTTTCCTCCCAAAATGTATCGATAGCAATTTCACAACCTAGAGGCATTATATTTCAACAACTTAAGCTGACAT
This sequence comes from Palaemon carinicauda, assembly GCF_036898095.1. Taxonomy (NCBI): domain Eukaryota; kingdom Metazoa; phylum Arthropoda; class Malacostraca; order Decapoda; family Palaemonidae; genus Palaemon; species Palaemon carinicauda. The sequence continues at coordinate 3,579,362 of NC_090755.1, read as the reverse complement.
TCCTTAAGGATAAGTGAAGGAGGGTGGCAGTAAAAGATGTAGCCTATTCTACAACAATATTATGACTATTGAATCAATACAAGATAACAAGTGTTATAATGGGGACTTTATCATTAGGGACAGCGGCGGCAGAATTATATTATGTAGCCTTGTAAATTACTGATTTTATATTCATCAGTGAAAACATTCATTTAATTTTTTTTTTTTTTTTATAATTTTGTCCGTAAATATTTGAAGTCACACCTAATTATATGTAGCATGAATATTTGTTTACATATTATAATGTAAAATCTGATATTAGATTATGATATGAAAAGAAACATCTGACCGTTGGCCTTATTTTGTCTCTTTCCCTCTTTCTTTCTCTTTCACGCACTACTTTGCGTCAATTTTTTTTTCATAGAAATCTGCTTTATTATGTGCACAGCTTTTTTCGTTTCAAAATGTTAAATGATATAACATATTAGTAACCTTGTAATATAGAGACAATGGTTGATTTCTCAAATCTCTCTCTCTCTCTCTCTCTCTCTCTCTCTCTCTCTCGCCATTTATCTGCCTTAGAATTAAGAGTAAAACGCAATTTTCATGGGGAATGAGGTTAGCGATTCGTCCAATCTCTGCGATATGCAGCATTTAACTGAATGTCCAGCGACTGTATGTCACAACTGACGTGCAGAGCTTGTTTGGCCAAACATAGGATTTCACTGTTTTGTAATTTGTTGCATTGTATTATCGCGAAAGCAGCTTAATTACCATATCTTTTTCTGAAAACACAAAGGTTTACCACATGGTTTTGATTTGCAAGTTTAGGGACATCGCTTTAAGGTTTATCATGTTTTAATTTCTTTTCCAATCGGTTGGGAGAATGTTGTTGGTTTTCTACTTTGAACTTGCTCTCGAGTGAAAATGACTGTCAGTATTTAATGTATAAAAATATGGCAATTACTTTTTTTACTCTCAATACAAGTGAAAATTGAAGCTTCAAGATCTAAGGCAGGAAAATGAAACCTTGTTCCGTTGTTACTTAGGTCCTTTTTGCATTAAAAGCCGACACCCAAAATTGGTAAAAGTCGTAAGGCGACTTTAGAATTTTAGTTTCACCCTCTGGTTTATTAACTGTCAGCTGCAATAAATTTCTTAATGTCAACACAGGATCAAAACTGACTGTATTTTATTACTGATTTTTGCCTAATATCTCCGGGATTTTCTGTGGCAGGAACTTAGTGTTCCTTCAAAATAAATGGAGATTTTTAGCTCCCTTACTATAAAACCATCGTCCTAAAATTTATTGTCTCAATTTTTCTTGGATCGCTTGTGCGTCATCACACGAATGTTTATAAGCTTAACTTTATCAAGGAATTTGACATTTATATCCTGATAATGCACTCCTTTCAGGTGACGATAGTATCACTGTTATCGTTGGTGTACTTTGCCGTTGACATTGCTGTTATGTATAAAAATGTTGATTCTAAAATCACTCATCTTTTTATCTGCAGTAGTCCGTCTAAATAATAATTTTAGCCTTTGGATTAAAAGAATTAATCGTTTTGACATATTTAATTAATTATGGAAAACTGGAATAAAACCTTTTTTTTCTTATTTCATTTTTTTTATGGACAACTTGTGGTGTCCTATTGGAAACTTCCCTTCCTGACGTTCTGCAGAACGGGAGATCCAGTCCCCGTTAAACTAATTTCTTTTAGTGTCTGCATCCTCACCATCCGTATGAGCTAAAGACGCGGATTTTGGGGGAACCTAAAGGTCTCCTGCTGAACCATCTACAGCCATTGCCTTGACCTTCCTGGTCCTAACTTGGGTGGTGAGGAGGCTTGAGTGCTGATCTTATGGATATGTGGTCAGTCTCTAGGAAATTGTCTTACTAGGGATTTGTGGCTATCCGTAGCCTCTGTCGTTCAAGACTGGCCATTAAACTAGAAGGAAAAGGTTCTTAAATGTCGTATGACCATTTTTATTAAAACCTCACCATCTCCATCGCTTGGTAATTACTTGGGATAGTAGAAATAAACGCCTTGTTAAAGAATGGTTAAAGTTAGTGTCCTTCAATTTGAGATATATCTGTTTTAGATAAATAACTTTGGAGTTAGTTTTTTTAGATTTCTTTACAGGTTAGAAGTTTATAACAAAATTGCGTTTGAATTGATTTTTAAACGTTTCAAGACTTGCTTGATGTGAAAGTTAATTATTGCCTTGAAATTTATCTAACTTTGTAGTCTGTGTCAAAATATCAGCGGACATCCTTCCACTCTCTCTCTCTCTCTCTCTCTCTCTCTCTCTCTCTCTCTCTCTCTCTCTCTCTCTCTCTCTCTCTCTCTCTCACTTTTTAGCCTGTTACTATACCTCCATTCCCGTTTCCTTTCTTCCATCTTGCTGGCCAACCTCTTAAGTTTTACTTTACAGCGTCGGGCCTAAGTTAGTAAGTGCGCATTCGAATGTAGATGCACTTCACACAAACTATATATATATATATATATATATATATATATATATATATATATATATATATATATATATATGAATACAGTCTCTATCTCAATTTTGTATTTTTACCATTGCTACCTGGATCGCAGGTCTCATAAACATTCCATGCTTTTATCATTTCAATTATTATTTCAAGCTGCTATTTTCTGATTCTTTTATCCATTCCGTTCCCCTCTTTCCCATTCCAATCTGCGAGGGGATACCCTCTGCTCCCCTCACTTCCTGTACCCTGTGCCGGGGACTTGAAGCAACATGCGTTCGTAATGTTGACGGATGGAGATGCTGGTCCCGGTGCTGGTGGCCGTTGTGGCATCAGTGATGTTGTTGTTGTTGTTGTTGTTGTTATACCAGAGTACTAGTTGTTGCTTCTGCTGCAGTTGTTAATATAAATTTATTATTATTATTCCTATTATTTTTAATAGCAGTTTATTATTATTATTATTATTATTATTGCTGCGAAATGAATGTCCAGTTCTAATACTTTGTTGTCCTGCCAAGAGTTCTGATAGTTGTTAGAGTTGTTTTGTTATAGATTACAAAATTAATCTATGGTTGTGGCTGATGCTTTTATGCCAGTGTTGTGGTTGTTGGTGGACGTGGTTCTGGCATTGTTAAGTAATTTACTATTCTGTTATAAGTTTAGGTTTAGATAAGAAGAATAAATGAGATTTTGTAGATAATACTGATGCATGCCCCAATATTTTATTTTTTACTTCCGGTTGTATTGATTGTTTTAATCTTTCTCTCTCATTAAGAAGTGGGTATGTTCACTATTTAGTTTTCAAATAGTCTACCACTAAATTTAGAGTGATATTTGCCATTTAGTAGCAAAAAGAAATGGCAGATGAAAGGAAATTGATGGGATTCTACGCTAAACTACAAGAAATTGGCAATGCCATCTTATGAATCAGGGTCCTACATTGAAATAGTCAAAACATTCGATTTGATACATTTCTTTCTTTGCACTCTGACGCAAGGTCAGTCATTCAACTTTGGTAGGTACTTATATTTCTTTGTGCTACCATATTTATCAGGATTTTACATATCTGCATTGGAATGCCGATAGATTAAGGGAAATGAGAGATAGAGGAAAAAAGTTATGAAAAGAAGTTCCCTCCAAAACAGGGCTGAACACCTTAGAACATTGACGAACAGGCTGTTAACACCCTCACGGAAGACCATTCCTTTTTTTTTCCTGGTCTCCGGCGTCCATTGTATTGGGTGGACCCATCGCCTGTAACAAATAGATGGCCACAATAGATATGGTAAAATATCTCCATCATAAAGAGAGGAAATATCAAGTGGGACATATTGCTCCGTTCTTCTTCATTCACTCCAGTCATTTCAAATTCAATAAAGCTGGTCATCAATTGTGATGTGCGGGATGCATAACGCTCTATCCCGCACTTCCCAAGTCGAGACGAAACTCGCCCTTGGGTCTTAAGATCGCAAGGGCGAGGGTGGCGTCCGCCGTGCCCTCCCCAGTTACGCTTTTGCGGCCTTTAGAATAGCCATTATGGCGGGAAAAGACAAATGAGCATCAGAGTTGCGGGGGGAATCAGAAAACATATGAGCAGCGTGGTGACTAATCGACCCAGCGCCAAACGGCCAGCAGGAGCTACTGCTGCTCCCGCTGCTGCTGCTGGTGATACCGCTGTTTCTGCTGATGCTGCTCTGCTGGGGAACAACAGTGAGAGAGCGAAATGTACTAGTAGGGGGAGGAGGTCGTGGGAGGGAGAAAGGAGGGGAGGAGGATGAAGAAATACGTACTATTAAAGAGATATCGACGGTGTAAATAAAAAAGTATAAAAAAAAAAAACGAATAGATATTTGAACAGGGAAAGTACGTATAACAAATATATGTTGAGAAAAAAAAATGAAAGAATTATAGGAATACGCTGCAATGCTTGAAAAATGAACGACTAAGATATGAACATCAACAACCTATTAAAAGTTTCTATTAGTAAAAGAAGAGGGTAGAATGTAGGTTAAAGATGATGATGATAGAGAAGAAACGACAAGGTGAAAAGTCATTAGAAATGTACCATAGGGCGAGGAGAGGTCATTTGAACTTCAGTTGTTATAATACTTCTCATATATGATCTTGAAATGAAGGCGAAGCAATGTTATTGGTTCTTAGAAATGTCTTAGTAATTCTTCAGCATCTGCTGGCACTGAAAAGAAAGGTTTGTAGAAGCAACAAAGAAAGATGTCAGGGCTCTTAAGAAAATAGAATATAGAATATCAAGAATTTTATTTTTCTAGCATATTCCTTCCAAAAATAAGAAATGTGGAAAAATATTGAGAGATGCAACAGTTCAGTAACTTGATTCACTATTTGGGAAAAATATATAGAAAAAAAAAATGTCAAGTAAACTAAGGGGAAATAGAGTTAGGATAGAAATTTTGATTGTTATCAAGAGATATCAAGATGTGGGACGTATAAATGAGAAATATTTGACGAAGAGTCAAAAGTAAGACGAAGAAAGAGGATATGTTGAAAAATAGCATAAGAAAAGGAGAGAGGATTGGAAATAGTTTGTGAGAAATTAAAATATATAACAGTGAACACATACTTGTACATTCAGACAGATGGGTAACATCGTGTTTGGAAAGTAGAGATTTAACAGACAGGTGTACGTAAGTAGATCATGTTAAAAGATTAATTTACACAATGATGGTGAGGAGGAAAGGATATAATGGAAGAAATATGAAGTTATTCAATTTAAAACAGAATATTTCACTGGTATTTTGATTGCTATTGAATTTTCTTGAAAGATCTTTTAATGATGGCAGTGGTCACGGGAAAATGAAATTGAGAAAATAGGGAATAATATAGATAAAGTCAGAGGAATTATCATCCTTATCATTGATGCTGTTATTATTATTATTATTATTATTATTATTATTATTATTATTATTATTATTATTGATAGAGGACCAAAGATAATTTATTAATTTGCAAATAGAATAACAAATAAAATCTTTGGTACTAAGATTAGTTTTACAGATAGAATAATGAAGAATTACATAGAAATAGAAGAAAATGGAACAGAAATCTGGTTAGAGATGAAATTGAAACTAGATTAATCAGAAAAGGAATAGATTAACGTACGAGGTCTTGAAAGCAATACCACAACTCTCTCTCTCTCTCTCTCTCTCTCTCTCTCTCTCTCTCTCTCCTCTCTCTCTCTCTCTCTCTCTCTCTCTCTCTCTCGTTACGGATCATCTGAGTGGAATTGATTTGAAAAGTTGAAGTGGTTTTGGGATAATGAATTAATGAGTAGAAGCTTTGGCACACTGAATTGATTATAGAACTAAAAGGAATATTTCATTATTGGGAATTAAAATATCTGTTGAAATGGCATGGCAATTCCCCTGTGGACCTGGAGAGGAAAATTAGATAAAAGGCCATTTGAATATTTCTAATAGCTAAAAGAAAAAAAGATAAAAAAGTCTGACTGCGTTCACTTGATTACAATTTTTTTCGTATTTTGTTTAGTTATTTCTATTCCCTTTTCTGATATTTATATCATTTGGGTGTATTTTCAAGTGCTCTTATAAAGGGATAATTAGTTAAGTTTTATAAGTTTTTGGACTTTTGTAATTTTTGTCCATTTGAATATATTAAAATAAATTATATCTCGGACAGTTTAATGCCCCCCCCCCCAATAAAATACCTAATTGTATCAAGAGTTAGAATTAACGCAGTGCAGTTTTTCTGACGTTATTTCTTCCCTGTATAATATTCGACATAATTTACAGTTGTTTGTTAGCTTAACTTATGAGATAAATTCAAATAATTTGAGCTGTTCATAGAATTTGGATTTCGTTACCTTCATCATGACTGGGAAATTATATGGTTAATACTTCAGATGAACTTCAACTTCCATGTATGGGAAAAATATGCGGAATTGTAAGCTTTTCGTCAGTTATAAGTAATTTACACTTGTTTGGTCTGGTTTTTTCAGTATATAGATGTGTGTCAACCAAGAAAATGCAAGGAATAGGTAATGTAATTCGGTAGAGTGAAATCAGGTGTCAATGCCTC
>NC_090755.1:3535312-3567812 GCF_036898095.1 Palaemon carinicauda | reverse complement strand
TGAGAGATTGTAAAGATTGGGAAACAGCAGTGTGGATTCATGAGGGGGAGTGGGACTGTGAATACCATCTTTATAGTAAGGCAGCTGAAAAAAAATAGGCTAGAGGGAAACCAGAAGCTCCTCTGTGCTTTTGCATATCAGAAGAAATTATGTTTTGGTACTTTAGGAAGAGGAAAGTCCCAGAGAAGTTAGTTAAAATGGTTGAGATGATATACAATAGAACAAGGGCAAAAAGTAATAACGACAGTTTTTAAAACAGAAACCTTTGAAGCTAGTATTGGATTATACCACGGGTCAGCATTAAGCTCTTTTTTTTATTTGTGCTGGTCATGGATGGGTTAACTTAAGAAATAAAAAATGAAGAGTTGTGGGAGTAGGTATATACAGATGATTTGGTGATCATCGCTGAAAATTGGGAAGATTTCGAAAGAAAGGTTATAGAGCTGCAGGAGTCTTTTGAAAGGGGTGGCTTGAGGGTAAATGTTGATAAGACTGACGTTATGGTGAGCAGTAAGGAAAATAAGGACAAGAAAGCAATACATGAAACTATAGGCTCAGTTATAAAACAGGTGGAGCAATTTAGACACTTGGAATTTACTAGAAGTCAGGAGGGAAGATGTGAGAATAGGATAAAGAACAGCCTGCAGAAAATGGAGGGAGGTAGTGGGAGTGATACGTAATAATAAAATGCCAATCAAGCTAAAAGTCAAGATCTATAGCACAGTAGTAAGACCATTGTTAATGTATTAGCCGGAAACTTGGCCGCTAAGACGAAAATAGATAGTAAAGCCTGAGAGAATAAAGATGAGAATATTAAGGTGTATAATTGTAATATCACTGCTTGATAGACTGGAAAGTGTTGAAATAAGAAAGGCAGGCGTTGTAAAAATTACAGAGGTGATAAGAGTGTCACAATTTATATGGTGTGGGCACGTTTAGGGTATAATGGTGCGGAGGGAGTGAGGAAGGCAGGGGAGGAACATGTTAAGGAGGAAAGACAGAGAATTAGATTGCGAGATAAGGTGAAGGGTGATAAGGAGAGAAGAGGTTTGGTGGAAGAGGATACCTCTCATAGAAGGCATTGGAGAGGGTACATTAGGCAACCGACCCCTTAATGTAGGGAGTGGGGAAGAAGATATCCAGTTGTCTAAGATACCTATGTTCTAAATTAACTGCACATGTCTTTTTGCTTTCATGGTATTTAGTTAGTATATTTTTATATATCCATTACTATAGTAATTTTACATATACAATATATATTAAGCATTTAGCCATTCCTGGTTCCCTGGATGTTTATGCTCCTCATTTTCAGTATATTTTTTTAAACATCTATCCAAAATTCTTATAAGTCTTCCTTCTAAGATATTCATTATGCTCATATAATTTCCAATCTCTAATATCCTTACAGAGAGGAACAACTATTTCCCTTAACCCCCCTTTCACCACCAAAATCACATCATTTCTTTGTGCCTTCACTTTTCAGGTTCTTAATTGTTCCTCAGCAGAATCTTTCCCAAATATTTTAAGCCTTAAATCAACCCATTCGATTCTCGTTTAATTCAGTTCCTCTGCTGTCCTATTATCTCTAATCCACGTAAAACAAATCCTCAAAATACTCGATCTATCGACTAAGATCGTATTTCTTTTCAGACAGGAGCTCACCATTAATATCTTTTAATCATAGATTAATATGCTCGTTAACCTTTGCTCTTGCATTTACTTTCTAGTAAGAGATATTATTCTCCCTGAAACCATAGCTCACCAAGACACCCCCCTTGTTTTATTACATGCTTTCTTTTCGTTCCTTACATTGTTTCACCATCTAGTCCCTCCCTTTGTTTTGCAAACAATTCTCCCTTTTTTTCATGCGATTTCATCTTAAGAAACCTTGTAACAGAATTTCAGATGCCCACAACTTTTTAACATTATTTTTATTCCAACTTTCCTCTTTCCTAACAGCCAAAAATCTTATTACTACCTTCATAACTCCATCCGAGAAATTTATACACTTCAGACTCTAACATCTGTTTCTTCAATTATTATGTACAGTGTATGTATGTATGTATGTATGTATATATATATATATATATATATATATATATATATATATATATATAGATATATATATATATATGGGAAATATTATTGTCATTATGTTCTTTGTTAGAAATGTTCGTTCTGATCGACTGGACCTAACAAACAAGGAACAAGCCACGGAGGCTGGTAGCTGTGAAACCCAGAGGTGTAATTCATTTATATATCTCGTGTATGTGTCTTTCTCTCGGCCTTTTCTAATTTTCTCTTATTATGTTTCCCTTTTTCTCCCAAGTCCCTCTCCCCCTTTCATCCCCCTTCCCCAAAGACCAGTTGACCTCTGAACCCTATTACTTCCCCTCATAATGTTGCCAGAGGTCACCACACGTATCATATAGGAATCATACGTTCATCTGCGTTTCTTCGCGTTGAGATTTTGTTGGTCATTGTGTTTATTTATTGCTTTCTTTGACTGGCAAAGGTATATCTTTACTATTCAAAGAAGGAAATATTCAATTTTGTTTAAGGAATGCATCTTTAGTGTTATAGTTGTTAGGAATATGTTTTTATGAATATAAATTGTAACGCAAGATGTGCACAGATATGCATTTAGTTATTATATATTCATGCCGTTGTCCGCCTAGTGAGCTATATATATATATATATATATATATATATATATATATATATATATATATATATATATATATATATATATATATACTTTATATAAACGTGTGTCTCAGGGATCAAAATATATTTACTTTTATGCTTATCTTTGTAAAAAAAATTATATTTTTTTATTTTATTTAGTAATGGGTTTACGAAATTTTTTTTTAATATTTCCAATGAAATTTAAGAAGGGAAAATCCTCATATGAATTCAAGGAGAAACTTCCATTTTGGCCAAGAAGCTGAAGAATATACTAAATCATATAAAAGAAATAATAATGAAATAATAAGTATATTAATTCTCTGAGAGAGAGAGAGAGAGAGAGAGAGAGAGAGAGAGAGAGAGAGAGAGAGAGAGAGAGAGAGAGAGAGAGAGAGAGGAAATAAGGAGAAATGGAAAGGGGGGATAAACTCAGTATGAAGGGATGCGATGGCTGCCTCAGCAGGTCCCAGATGATCCAGTAATGGCCGCCACGTGCGCATCGGATCTATTGTCATCTTATTATTGTTCCCGACCCGTTGATTTTGATATCTATATCTCATCGCGATTTCCACGCTTGTTTACGAGGGGTTGGTCTTTTTAGGGTTTAGGTGAACGGTTACTCCTATTTGGTGGGTTTGATATATATATATATATATATATTTATATATATATATATATATATATATATATATATATATATATATGTTTACCTATTTATTTATCGATTTATATATATATATATATATATATATATATATATATATATATATATATATATATATCTATATATATTTATTTATTTTTTTGTATATATCTGTGTGTGTGTTTGTTTGTTTTACTTACTATTTTAAAAGAGCTAGATGTTGTATTAATCAGCAAAAACTGGTTTTCATTTTTCTGATGTAATATATTAATCTTTTATTGATATTCCTAACAATTCAGTTATAACTTTTCTTTTGAATACCTGAATTATCAATTCTATTATTTTCGGTGGTCTTTTGACTGACCAGGCAGTACTACATTGGATCCTTCTTTCTAGTTACGGTTCATTTTCCCTTTGGCTACATACATACACACCGAATAGCCTAACATATTCTTTACATATTTTGTTCTGTCCTCATGCACCTGGCAGCGCTGAGTTTACTAAACAATTTTTCTTCACCCAAGGGGTTACTGCACTGTAATTGTTCAGTGGTCACTCTCCTCTTGGTAAGGGTAGAAGAGGCTCTTTAGCTATGGTAAGCAGCTCTTCTAGGAGGACACTCCAAAATCACACCATTGTTGTCTAGTCCTGGGTAGTGCCATAGCCTCTGTACCCTGGTCTCCCACTGTCTTGTGTTAGAGCTTTCTTGCTTGAGGGTACACTTGAGCACGCTATTCTATCTTATTTTTCTTCCTCTTCTTTTGTTAAAGTTTTTATATTTTATATAGGAGATACTTATTTTAATGTGTTTTCTGTTCTTATAATATTTTATTTTTCTTTGCTTCCTCTCTTCACTGGGCTATTTTTCCTGTTGGAGCCCCTGGCCTTATAGCATCCGGCTTTTCCAACTAGGGTTGTAGCTTAGCAAGTAACAACAATAATAATAATAATCTGTTCTCTCATTGTGAAAAATCATTACTATGATTCGTGAAAGATAAGACTTTCATTAAAAAGGAATTTGCATCTACAGGAAAACTCCTTCCTCAATAATTGTATTTTCTTGTGCGTGTGTATGAGGTAAAGCAGACCCATTTTAAAACTTACACGCTCAAAGTTAATGACACTTGTAACGATATATGTAGCTTAATTAAGATTTTCTTAATTATCTGTAACGATATTCATAATTACAATTACCCAATTTATCTGCAATACACCGCACAGATTTGAGAACATTGTAACAAGAAAATTAGTTACATTTTTCGGTAAGTTTGAGCATTTCTAATTAAAACTTATGGATTTAAATGAAAAGGCCATTGGATGTACAGCTTATAGTTCAGCACATGGAGTTAGTGGTAGAACGTTGTTTCTTCTTACGCTTAATTAGCAGAATACAGTTGATAATTCAAAGTATTAATTCCGTCAGAAAATAAAATGAAGTAACCGGTCCCCTATATAAGGGGTAAATGCAAGGTTACTTTTCAATATCAACCTTTGTTTGTCTGAAATCGTCTTTCAGCCATGAAAATGAGACTGGTAGAAGGTTTTTAATGAACTGGAAAATTACTCCGAGGATTTCTTGGTGTAATTGAATTGTCAGCTTGGTAGGTAGATGATATGAAAAACAGTAAATTCATATATTCAGTTCAGCTTATCGCTTAAAATCTACTGATATTAGGGAGCATAATTTGAAATTTTTACTGATAGCTCACAAAAATAGGGATTGAATGATCAAAACATTTCTCAATTCGTATGTTGGTAATTTTTTTTTATTTCTTCACGTGGGTGGCAGATCTTAGGCTACCTATATCCATAAAAAAGGGAAATATGCTCAAGAATATTTTCCTTCAATTTTAAAATGGAATTGCATTTTGCGTAACAGGTAAAATTTTGGAATGCATAATTTGCTCTCAGTTTTTTATATTCACCAAAACAAAGCTCCTTAAATGTATTCCAATTGTTTTGTGCTCTGGTTTAGTTTCAACTATCACTTCGCAGTACTGATTGACTATACAATTCAGAATGGTATAAACAATAAAATGCTTACGAAACCAACACATTAGGAAAAGTATTGCCTATATTTTTCCTTCTTTCCCCGCCAACTTCAGTTTGAAAAGTAGCCTTAAGATTTCTGTAGTTCATTGTGAAATAGGAAGGAGGATATTATCAGATTGACAATTCTGCTTGGATGATCTATAATAATCAGACACTCTCGTTGCAATAAGGCTACTCAGAAAGAGATACTATCTTCATTGTATATTACTACCTTTTTATTAGGTCGATTTATTGAACGGTTATTTTTTTGCACGTTAACGGAGTAGATAGACATTAGTATTCTGTTGATTAACTGGTTTTTTGTAATGTTTTTATTTTGATTTATCATTCTCTCTCTCTCTCTCTCTCTCTCTCTCTCTCTCTCTCTCTCTCTCTCTCTCTCTCTCATATATACAGTATATAACCATATATATATATATATATATGTATATATATATATATATATATATATATATATATACATATATATATATATGAAGTGAAATCTAATCCCTTATTTGATCTTAAAGTAACCTGAAGATATAGGGTGAAGGAAGGAAAAAGTGGGTTCCAAAGCCTGAGGTAATATATAACTGCGTTTTGATATAAGGAAGGTTAAATAAGACTATTAACATGAAATAAAACTTAAACAGAAAAGAATATCATAATGAAAGAAATAAAAGGGTTTATTCGAGCAACTTAGGTCCTTTATTACGGCAATACAAACTAAATTTATTCTTATACATACGCTTCCTGAGTGCTCACACGGATGCACCATACCAGACAATAAACAAAATGACAGTGGCTGCACAAATTGGGGTTAAATTATGTGGGCCAATCCAGCATCTGCCACCCTTTCCATCCCGTCTCCCTTCCCTACTCCCTCACTTCCTACTACTACTCCCTTTCTCCCTTCGCTTGGCCATCCGTCTATCACGTACTCTCTCTCTCTCTCTCTCTCTCTCTCTCTCTCTCTCTCTCTCTCTCTCTCTCTCTCTCTCTCTCTCTCTCTCTCTCTCTTAGGCGTATGCACTCTATGGATACATTTATTTTGTTTCTGAAGTAATAGCTGGAATTAAGGGTAATCTCAATTAATGCTATTCCCGTGTATATATATATATATATATATATATATATATATATATATATATATATATATATATATATATATATATATATATAGATTATGTGTGTGTATGTATGCATCTATATATATATATATATATATATATATATATATATATATATATATATATATATATATATATATATGTATATATGTATGTATGTATTTATATATAATAGCTTTTATATACATACATGCATATATTACTTTACTTTACACCTTTCTTTTCCTAGTGGATTGTTATACTTTCGAAATGCATATGCTTCTTCCCCATCTGCTGTTTTCAATTACATTTCAATATATTTAAGCGTTTCTTAATACATTTTGTCTTTGATTATTTATGTTCTTTCTTTACCAGTCACCGTTTTTTGTCCAATCTCTGTAGATTCTTCGGACGGTTTTATCCATCTTCCATTGACTCTCGTTTTTCCCCTCGATTTTCATCTTGTCTCCCCTCTTCTTCTCTTCTCTCCTTCCCCTTGCGTCCCTCCCCGCCTTCTAGTGACCGCAGAGCGTGAGTGGCAAGCGTGATAATAACACTCACGAGGGGAAGATGAGCAGGGCAAGAGGAAAAAGAATTTAGAGAGGAAAAGGGGACGAAAAAGGAACACCAGCACAAATAACGTTAAAAGAAAAGGGGAATGCGTAAGTGACGACGATGATGGTAATGACGATGACTTTTGTGAATGGAGAGAAAGTGCGTGGAAAAATGTGCGATGATAAACAAAAGGATTCCATGAAATTAGCACGTACGACGACAAAAGTAGTGGGGTGGGGAGAGGGAAGGGAGGGGGGGGGCGTTAATCTCTTGAATGAATCGGATTGTAACCAGGTACAGAGGGAGGATAAAAGAAGGGGAAATATTTCAATGGTTGGTGATGAACGCTGATGTTTGGCAGGTCCTTGTTGATACTTGTGATATTGGTAGTCATTTTTATTTTCATCTTTTAAACACAAACTAGCTTTACTATCGTAGAATGACTTTGCGGGAAAAGGATAATATTAACATGATTACATATAAAAAGAATGCACATGATATGTGGACTAGATGTTGCCAATTCATAGTAACCTTATTGTCATTTACGCATCCATTGTTCATAGATTTCATTCAATATTATTTATGTTTTAGTTTATCTATTTACATGATATGACTGAAAGCATACGGATATACATTCTGTTTGTACATTTGTCTTGACCCACTTGCATGACATGAAACTGAATTATATATTACTTATATTTCCTCGAAAAAAATTATCGTTGGCCCATTGCTTAATGGTGGGTAGAGGATTTCATATCGGTATATATGTTTATTATATAGCTGTAGAGGTACTGGTAAAAGAAGGGACAAAGATTTAACTTGAACAAGTGACGCATAGGTTGATGGACTGAATGAAGAATGTGTAAATTACAGGACGGGGTCATTGAGTGTCGGTGGAATTTGGAGGATGGGAAGAGGGAAGCGGAGCAGTGAGGGTGGCACTGAAGAATGAGAGATGCTTGAATAAAAAAAATATATTTGAGGTGTATATTCAAATAGAAGATTCATTTTGAAGAGAATTCATTCCTTGGTCGGCGGAAGAGAGGCAAAGCTAAATGTTGCTGTGGTACGGGTGAGAAAAGGGGGTTTTTAAAATATGCTAAGAAGAGTAATAGGTTGTGAAAGAATAAGTAAGCAAGAGAAGTAGTTGTTCCTTTTAATTGATGATAAAAAAAGGCTAAAAATTATTGTGGTATAATTCAAAGAATTCTGATGGAAAAATAAGACAAATGATAAAAGGATAAAGGCAGGTACACTGTTTAAATAAGGAAAAGGTGTGTAGACCATTTTTTCGCTTGTAATCTTCAAAAGTAAGAAAATATATGATAGGTGGAGGGAGGCAATTTTGAGTGTAAATGAAGTATTGGATAAATGATATGTTACACAGAGTGATATACTATTTACATCTTGCGCATGAACCTTGTGTTAACATCTATAAGCTGGAGAATAATTGTTTTGGTGTAATAGTGCTAGGACACGGATTTGTTGCTGTCTATGTGGCATTTCAATATCTTTGAGAAATGGTGACTTTAGTAATCAAAGAAAAAATAGCATATGTAGGTCAGGAGTTTCGGGATCACAAGATGGGTCTTGAATGGTTTTGGGGGAAAGCTGGTGTCAGAAGGTGATACACTGATAAATGGTGATAGTGAAGAGAAGCTGAAAATAAAAGAGAATGAATAGATAAGTTGTAATAACCGGAGAAAGTAACGTTGTATGGAGGAATGGAGATCAGAAAGGAGGAATGAATGTTGATGTTCTTGGGAAAGATTGGAAGCAATGGATTCGCAAAGGTATTTTGTAGTGAATATTTCAGATAATGATGGTATAAAAGAACAGATAGCAGGAATTGTTCGAAAGATTTGTAGGAAAGTTGGATAGTTTATGGAAGCTAACATTGGAACGTATAAAACGATTGTTGAACTAAGCATCTATGAAAGTGAACAGAAATGTGGTTTTCAGGGCTGATGAAAGAAGGTAGTTGGAAGCTCTAGGGATTATTGGTTTATTCAGTGTATGGGGCATAAGAAAAATCGTAGTGTGGGAAATATAGAGATTCTTAGAGTGTGGAATTATCTTATTATTTTGGTTATGATGATTGCCCCAGCAGCAACATCCCATTGTATTTCTGTTAACCTAAGTATGGGATTATGTACACTTGTTAAAAAAAAAAAAAAAAAAAAAAAAAAAAAAACGTAATTTTAATCGGAAATTCTCCGTAAAAATATACTGTTCTCAGCCGCATTTCAGTAAAATACAGGCGACCGTAATTTTTACCGTACTTTGTTATTATCTTTTATGGGTTGGCGACCGTAATATCACTCCTTTACGTCAATATATCCATTTTTAAAACGGTAAATGCCTGGCAACTTTTATTCCAGGATTTTTACCGTTTTTACGGCAAATTTTTAACAATGTACTCAATTATAGATGCAACTAGTATGAAAAAGAGCATTTGTCTCATCCTAATTATTCCCTATTGCTAAGAAGAAAAATCAGAAATGTCAGATAAGAGGGTGAAAACCGTGACGTCCACCATGTCATGGTTAATGAGTATTAGTTCTGCCGATTTGTTTTCGAAAATGACTCGCGCATGACTCATTCGGGCCACCGTGTGGTGCCATATTTTCCTGCGACCCTGTGTCTAGTTTCTTTTGATTTACTTGTTTCTGGCATCTCAGCTCAAGAAAAGGATAGTACATTTTCAAATTCTATATAAACAAGACAAAAATTATTAATTAAAAAATTAATTTTCATAAAGCTTCACTGTTAGAAAAAAACGTAATTGTAATAGGAAATTCTCCGTAAAACTATAGTATTCTTATCCGTATTTCAGTAAAATAGAGGTGACCGTAATTTTACTTAACTTTGTTATTATCTTATACGGGTTGCTGACCGTAA
The DNA here is from genome assembly GCF_036898095.1 of Palaemon carinicauda. NCBI lineage: Eukaryota > Metazoa > Arthropoda > Malacostraca > Decapoda > Palaemonidae > Palaemon > Palaemon carinicauda. The sequence goes on along the minus strand of NC_090755.1, from coordinate 3,557,885 downwards.
ACATCACTCTTTTACGTCAATATATCCGTTTTTAAAACGGTGAAAATCCTGGAATAAATGTTCCCAGACATTTACCGTTATTTTTAATGCAAATTTTAACAGTGCTGTGTGCCATATATCACGTTTTGATACAGTGAATAAAATTCATATAACAAATTCAGAAACAAAATTATTTACTTTTTATTCTTTACAAACTCTTTTTAAAAAAGAAATTTCTGCACGATTTACGCAATTTTCTATCACTGTCATTATTCATATTTAGATAGCTCAACCTAATAAATGTATTTTTTCCAGTCCATAAAACTATAGTCATGAATGGCTTTGAAGACATCTTATGTAAATATTAAGTACGAGAAATAAGTTTCGTATGGCAAATTAAAATAGAGAAATACTGCTGGAACACTCTAGTTACTACTTTCTAGCAGACCCCCCCCCTCCCCCCCCCCTCTCTCTCTCTCTCTCTCTCTCTCTCTCTCTCTCTCTCTCTCTCTCTCTCTCTCTCTCTCTCTCTCTCTCTCTCTCTCTCTTTATTCAATAATTGTAGCATAGGTTTTCGACAGTAGTTGCACAGCATATTTTACCCGCTACAGTTATTTTTTTCTAGACAGAGGTAAATTTCACTTATCTTATAATCTAGATCATTTTCTGCGCAAGTTTAGCATAATTTTATTGGATATATCCCAAAATGCTTCCATCATTTAAAATTTTTCCGACGTAGGTTGCAAAAAATTGCTGTAACGGGATAGTCTGCATTCTCTATTTCTTCAATTATTCCTATTATCATTTCATGTGTTTATGGATTATCAAAATCATAAAAGATATGTTTTCTGTATTTACCAATAAGACCTTCAACATAACTTGAACAATCCCATGTTGTTTGGATAAAGTGTATATTCCCGTATCATAATTCCAATTCTTTGTGATGCTCACTTCATCAAATGACATTACCGGAAGCCTCTCTTCTAAATATACAATCTAACACACACACACACACACACATATATATATATATATATATATATATATATATATGTGTGTGTGTGTATATATACAGTGTATATATATATATATATATATATATATATATATATATATATATATATATATATATAACTAAAGTTATACCAATTTTATAGTTCAAGTTATAAACTGAATGTACAAAAATATGAGTCAGTATGCTAAAATTATAAATGTAAATGGTAATGAAGAAAAGAAAATGACAGGCAAAGAAAAAGATTGCCTAAATTCTCATCAGTTGCAAAAAATTGTAAGAATGAAGAAATAACCAGTTATTGAAGAATTAATTTTGAACAAGTAATTTATGTCAGAAAAAAATTGCTTAGGTTTATAAACACAGTAGTTTTGCGTGTCAGTTATAATTGATAAATTCAAACACTGAAACACAAAGATTTATTCACTTCATCGTTCTTGTGTAACTATTTTTACTGCACCCAAAATACTTCATCGTTATTCCACATTGCAAGCGCAGTCTTTGATTATAAATTCACTGAATTAAGAACAGTTCCACTGGCGCCGGTCTCCTCTGATTGTCTATTTATAAGCAACCTGATTAAAGATTAACAGAAAGTACATGCACACAACCAGTTAGACACCTAAAAATTCCATGAAAAAAACTTCATACAGTTAATTTTCCAGTAGAGAACAGCAGATAATAAGGTGTTCATACTGTGGTATTTAATTACTGAAAGTCTTCCAGGAAAAATGATTTCGCTGTCAATTATACTCTGCTCGTAGACATTGTGAAAAATAGTATTTACAATTTTCTTAAATTCCTAAGTTTTTAGATGCTCTAAACAAGCGGTATACTTATTTAACAGAATGTAATGGCACGTAAATAGTAACACAACTTTAGCAAAAAAATTTCAAGGAATCTATTCAATTTCAAAGCCTTAATGCAATTTTTATTGAGCTTATTCTGAGTCCTAATACTTATCTGTTGTAATTCCCAGTGATAGGAAATATGTTTTGATAACGGGAATGGTCGTAAGAACACAACCTAATTTATTCTAAACAAAATCTTTGTATTTCAACTTCTGAGAATTAACACATTTACTTATTTTGTGAGGCATAAAAAATGCAGTCAATAGTAGGTTGGTGGACGAAAGGTTATTAGGTGAGCGTCTCTCATTCGTCTTTTCTTATCAGGTAATTTTCTCTTCTTAGGCTAGATAGGACATTTATGAGGCCAGTGGTGGATCCAAATTCATAGTTACTCTTGAAATGCATGTCGACCACACATGCGACCTCAGTTTATGTAATTAGCCTACTTCTTAATCTGAGGACATCATATCGCCTGCTTACACCAATGATTTCTGGTCGTGCAACTTCTTTTAAGACTGGCCATATTGGCCTTTGGGTCCGTCCGGCTTTGATTGGTCATGTGAGGGGTCCTTTGCCTTCAGATTGGTGGAACTAGGTCATGAAATGTGACTTACTGCCATGACTTGTGTGTTATTTTTCAGGTTTTACAAGACGCTCCCTTACGGTTGATAGCGTTCATCCTTCGGCCAAGTTTGTCCATTTTAGTAGTAATAGCATCCTGGTGGGACAGTAAACATTATTAGGGCCTCTAATATTGATCACCAGTAGGGACCAAAAACAAAATGATACCATAAACTAGATATAAACCACATTTCACTTATATGAAGTTTCAAGACATAAGTAGTAAAATTTTTGCTCTCGTCCATGTCGACATTTTTGATAAGTTACTCTCTCTGGTATTATAGGTAGATTAGTTGGAAAAGAATGAAAATCTGTATATAGAGAAACACTGCTTCATTATTATGTTGAAGCAAGAACACACAACATACAATATATATATATATATATATATATATATATATATATATATATATATATATATATATATATGTATATATATAATATAAATATATATATATCTATACATATATATATATATATATATATATATATATATATATATATATATATATATGTGTGTGTGTGTGTGTGTGTGTGTGTATGTATGTATACATTTGTATTATTTTTTGGTTTCTTCAAAATAACTTCATATGTAGATACAGTAAAGAGAAAAAAATTTAAGAGACGTATTTATGATCGGAAAGAAAACGATATGGGGTCATTTGAATAATAATTCATCTTTAAATGAATCCCTCCTTATATTGTTTCCTCCATCATTTGTTTTCTGATCTTGCTAGATTTCCTTTCTTTTTATGATGTTGATATTCAAGTCCTGAATTCATGTTGCGCGCGCGTGCAAACACACACACAAACACACACACACACACACACACACACACATATATATATATATATATATATATATATATATATATATATAGAGAGAGAGAGAGAGAGAGAGAGAGAGAGAGAGAGAGAGAGGTGTATGTATGTATGGATGGATGTTTCGTTTGAAGAAGGTGAATGCATCTTTGCTATTCTTTCATCTTAGTTTTATTTTTATTTTTTTATTCACATATTTGAATGGCTGAAGATATTATGCTAACTCATACGTTTGTATTCCTAAGTAATTGTTAGTGTATGCTTTCAATATAGCAGATTTCCTAACGTACAACAAATTATTTATTGTAATAAATCTTTTAATCCTTAGGATGATATTATAAAGTGCTTTTAAAGTATCTGAAGATCATATCTCAATAATTTCGAAATCACTTGTTCAGAGTCCTGATATATTAATTCGTTTTTGTAATTAAAAGCGTATATCAATATTTTTCGTATATTATATGTATGGTATCTATGAGTTTTGTACTCAAGTTGTTAAACAAAAAGAACAAGAGACCTACACAAGTCTACCATCGATAACATCGCTCGAATAATAGAAAATGGGAGATCATATTTCTTCAGGGTCTGACAGAGCGCAGTAGATTTCCGCAAGTTATCACAATATTTATTCAGCCATATTTAAAAGATAATAGTAAACGTTATATTACATTATGCAATTGGAAGTACTAAATGTACCCTGTTTTTCAGTGCTACCAAAATATATAGTAAACAACGCGTTTCAGCGCTTTTAAATAATCAGTTGCGAGAGCAGTAGTAATTTACAAGAGTAACAGCGTCATCTAAATTCCTCCTTTTTTACGATTTCATTATCATGCAAGTTATGAACGGTGGAAAAAAATTGGGGACAGTGGTCACATTGTCCCCGTAAGAGTAATGAGCTGTGAAATCGCTTTTTCACTATCCACTGGCTGTCGTATAGTTGCAATTGTTTAATCTGTAATCCTTCATTTCTTCTTTCTCGTGGTCTTTTTTTTTCTCTCTCTCTTTGAAGTTGAAAGTGTTTAGTGGAGTATATTTAATGTTATTCAAATGCATATTTTCTCGATATCTCATTAAGTTCACAGAGATTTTTCCGATTTATATAATGAAACATTATATATATATATATATATATATATATATATATATATATATATATATATATATATATATATATATATATATATATATATATATACTGTATGTATATATATATATATATATAAAACACATATACCTCTATATATATATATATATATATATATATATATATATATATATATATATATATATGTGTGTGTGTGTGTGTGTGTGTGTGTGTGTGTGTGTGTGTGTGTGTGTGTGTGTGTAAAAATCACAAAAGCCAACACGCGATGAGTAAAGAATATTTGTTATAGCTATGAATGGAAACGTAAAGAAACTTGATTGGAGTTGGTACTTTGGTATTATTATTGACATAGCCGAAATCAGAATAAGACTAAATGTGGAAAGATGTATTTATAAAGGGGAATGGTAACCCTCAGCTGTCAGGTTCTTGATGATTCCAGAGAAGAGGGTAATACAGGATTAATGGTAAACAGACCAGGGCTTATGTTTGAATTGTGACCTTGGGTACAGGCAATTAAGAAGGATTCGACAATATTTGTTTGGGTATCGTCATTAACATGGCTTATTGTATTCGTCTCTGCCACCCGGTTATTTGACTTAATCCTAGGCAGTGGGAGGCCAAAGCATTATTAACAAATTACTTTAGAGAGGACTAAACGTTTTGGTATCGTTATATTAATGATGTTCTTGGCATTCTACAAGAAAATTTTAATCTTGACTTTTGTTGCTATCATTAATTCCTTTTTTTCCGTCCATAAAATTTACTATAGTAAAGGAAGAAAATAGATGTTTTGATTGTTAGATAAGTAAAGGAATTTCAATTTTCTTCTAGTGGTAAAACACGCACACACAGACATATATATATATATATATATATATATATATATATATATATATATATATATATATATATATCATCCGTTTCTATTCCACAGCAGGCAAAGGCATCAGACACGTCCTTCCACTCGCGTCTGTTATGGTCTTTCCCCGCCATTCTATACCCGTAAATTTTCTTAGTTCGTCAATCCAACTTCTCTTTCTTCCCATACTTCTTTTGTAATCTCTAGGGACACACTCTGTTATTAATGTCTGTCTATTATCTGTCATTCTCTTTATGTCCTACCCATGTCCATTTTTTTACATGTTAGAATATCCTCTACTTTTGTTTGCTCTCGTATCCATGTTGCTCTTTCTCTGTGTCTTAGTGTCATTCTCATCATTATTCTTTCCATTGCTCTTTGAGTTGTAACAAACTTATGTTCTAAGGCTTTAGTAAGGCTCGAAGTTTCTGATGCTTAAGTTAATTATGGTAGGACAATCAAATTAAATACTTTTCTTTTTATAGAAAGGGACATTTTACATTTCATAATCTCATCTTACTTATCAAAAGCTCTGCATCCCATGTATATCCTTCTTGTAATTTCGGTCTCTTGTCCTGGGGAAACACTTACTCTCTGTCCTAAGTGCGTACAGTATATTAATTACAAATTTTTAGAAGTTCGTCCATAACCCTCATATGGTGGCTCTACTTTTTCGTTGAACATTATCTTAATTTTACTCATATTCATTTTCCGTCTTACATATCTGCGTATGTGTTTGTTTGTATGTGTAAATGTAATTAAGACAGTCTCGAGAGTTAATGTGTATTTTTTTTTGTGTGTGTGTGTGAGAGTAATAGATAGTTTTTATATCAAATTTCCTTTTTTTTTTCAAAATATTTTTTAAGGATTGATGTGAATTGCATATTTATTATTTCCTATCGAGATCCCTATGCTCATAATAGCCAAAATTCATGTATAGCAATAAAAAAAAAATAGAAGTTTAAAACTGAAGATTCACTGATATTCTTATGAAGACTAAATAGATTTTGTAACTAGTGGTCACTGCTGTTAAACACACCCACTCGCAAAAATAGAATGAAACGGTGATTGAAACTAGTTATAACAGGTTTACCAATCTGTTTGGTAATATCTGACTTTGATTTAAGCTTATATATCTATTTTTTCTCTTGACAAATGTATATCACTGATTCTACAGTGCAAATTAATTGTAATCGATTTCTTGGACTGTCCAAAGCAAGCTCACTTCTGAAAGCCATAATAAATGCTTTCATATTGTAATTAATTGCCTTCCTTCAAAATGATTTAGTCAACAAAGTGCATACTTTGATCAATATAATAAAAGAAATCGCAGCTAAAATGATTTTTTATAGCTGGGAAAATGCTCAAAATGAACTTTACCGTTATTGTCTCATATTACCAGTTCCCTCGAGAATGCTTGGCTTTTCCCATCTGCTATCTTCGAGGGCTTTCTAAGCATTAGGATTCATAAGTGAAGTCGTTGCATTATATTGTAGGTTATATGATATTTACTTTCTTCAAACATGCAGCGGATGATTTTATGTTGAACAGGGTGACAAGTTTTTTTTTTATAATTTGTTTATGAAAGATCTACTTTAATGTTATTATTCTAAAAATCTTTTATTTTAAATGTTCATTAATTCTCTTGTAGTTTATTTATTTCTTTATTTCCTTTCCTCTCTGGGCTATTATTCCCTGTTGGAGCCTTTGGGCTTATACTATCCTACTTTTCCAGCTAGGGTTATAACTTGGCTAGTAAAAATAATAATGTAATGGAACAAACAACTGTAACATTTCTCTCATGAGTGAAAACCTCAAGCTTGAGGCTAATGATATTGTCGGATGAAGGGTTGGAGAGAGAGAGAGAGAGAAAGCACTTGATGAAATGGTGACCCCTGACCACCATGAATACCAGAGCAGCAGTGTGGGATGCCGACATGTGTTGCCGACCCAGTAACAGATGTTTGTTATGACGTCGCAGCGGATAACTCCGTCATGGAGTGTTACGAGCGAAGGGCGTAAATGGCTTCATTGGTCACCGAGAATGATTGAACACGTGTATATTTGAAGGAGGAGGCGTCAGTTGCCGGGAATGAAGTGTTACTTCACGTCAGAAATAATGGTGTATTACTTCTGAGCCTCAATCAAGTCAACACGATCATTTTAATGATATTTTTGTCTGGCTTATTCATCTGATTGTAAAGAAGATTGAGAAATTCCTAGGGCATTCGTTATGTTAATTCCTAGGTCTGTATGTAAAATCTTGAGTCATTTTAAGGACGTTTTAAAGGATAATTTTTTAATTTGTTACTTAGGTGATCTTTATATCATGGAAAACTTCAATTGATTTTTTTTACGGATATACTTTAACGTTACATAATAAATGAGTACACGCAGAAGAACTCATGCATATATATTCTGTACATTCACTTATCCGGTATCCATATATAAATCATAGATGCATACATATTTTTAAGTACTTAGAATAGCATGTACACCTGGAATAAAGATGCAAAGATCCTCCTTGTATTTTTTTAGGAACTTCAATAGGATTCTTGAAAAAGTTGATAGTCAACGAGGACCAAAGCCTATATATACACACATATATTGATAAAAATCAACACAATATCTTGCTCACATAGAAATAAATTTCTACCTCGTACTTGGATCGAACCGTATTTTTATATATACTCCTGCATAATGTTCATACATATGTAGGTGATATTCATGCAGAGTAAGATGACTTCAAGAAAAAATGCGAAAATACGAATATGCTGGGTAGTAAATGGAGCGGAGAACGTTGAAGAACTGGAGAGGTTTCCTTGAACCTGTTAATTTTCCTTGAAAAAGTTATTTACGACATCATGATTTAAAAGTATTCACTAAGTCAGTCGCACAAGTAGGTGAGTAGAAAACTGATTAATTTTCAGAATCTTTATTCATAATTCACAAATTTCCTTAGACATGTGATAAAATAAGATAGAAGAGGTAACAGAAATATCTCTGGCTGATTGCACGGAGAGAAAATGAGCAGTTGCAGTTATTTGCTAGCAGTTGCTATTGAAACACGCAGACGCTGCTCTTCTCCATGTGTTAAGCGATAATGGTTAACGGCATTTTTAAGATAAGTAATTATATCAGCAAATTGCAGGAACAGGTGCAACGCTTTCAATTAGTATGTTGTTTTTCTTTTCCCTTTAAACTTGGCAAATCGAGCCACACAAACCAGACCAGACCTAGCTCACCTAAATGGAGATTAAAGATAAATATATTGAATATTGGCATTTTATGAAGGATTTTCTTAAAGCTTTATAAGAACGAGTTTTTAAAGTATAGATTATTTTCGATATATTTACAATGTGATTTTTAGTATGGTCGTTTGGTGTCACATTATCTGATATGAAAATACGTTGGAGTTCATGGTACTCGTTGGTCTCTGCCTCGCCTGTCGAGTTGCATAGAATCTCTATACTACATTTTCTGAATTGTACATTGATTTTTTGATTGCTTGAAGAGTGATCTTGCGTCGTGACGTCATATGAATTTAACGCCATATGCCGAGTTTGTTTAGAAGTTCATCCAAGTTATCTTAGAATTCTATGGCAATTGCATAAGCTAAGTGTCTTATATATATATATATATATATATATATATATATATATATATATATATATATATATATATATATATATATATACATACATACATACATACATATATACATATCTCTCCTGTCACACTAATGGACAACCACTCAGAAATCAACAATCTCCCACAAATTGCCCAAACTAAAATATTTTTGTTAGGAAAGGGGGAGTGGTGGGAAGAGTTAAATCTGTGCTTGTATGTGCATCTGTCTAAATATTTACCTATCATTTTTGTCGGGTCGCGTACAGTCATAATGATATATTAATTAGATATTTTTATTCAGTTTTTTGCGTATACTACACGTGTTTTTTTTTCACATTTTTATGTTGCTGATGATAGTCGTTGTAGATTAGACTCGTTAACCTATAATGAAGAAATATATCAAGATAACCCTTTCTTAAATATCTCTTTCCTGCTAACATTTCGTCATCATCCTCCTACGCCTATTAACGCAAAGGGTGAAGGATATTACGAAAAAAATGGTCATAAACCATCTTAAAATTTACTTTTGTAAAGAAAAAAAAGACCGTATGCCAAGGCGCATGTACTTGTGCTTGCGCCAGTGCACGCACACACACACACACACACACACACACACACACACACACACACAAACCAAGCGAAAGAGATGGCTATGATCGGTGGGGCACCCTCAGGCTCCCTCGTACGTTTATTGCCCGAAGTTAATTTATAGCGTTTGTTGGGATGCAGCGGCAGGTAATTATATGAATAGCGTTTATATTTAAATGAAAGGCGTATTCTTCATGCAAATTTGAGATTACTACGAGATTAAAAAAGATTAAAGTTAATAAAATATTTATTATAACAGGAGATGGATTTAACCAAAACAATATCGATACCATAAACATTAACGTAAAGTTGAAATTAATAGATATAAACTAGTTTGCCTGAACGGGCTGGAAGAGTTGTATGCTTTATTTGTAAACAACCCCCCCCTCTCTCTCTCTCTCTCTCTCTCTCTCTCTCTCTCTCTCTCTCTCTCTCTCTCTCTCTCTCTCTCTCTCTCTCCAGTGGCAGTTCCGTCTATATATTAGTTGCTGTGTGAGATGCCTTTGGATAATTTACCGACTGGCTTACTGTGGCTCATTAAGGATTCGCTGGTCTATAACTCTTTTCAGGCTACCTTTCAATAATTGCACATTTCTCTAGAATTATTCCTATGTTAAAAAATAACTCTTAAAACGTATTAGGCTATTAAGGACTCAAACCTTCTCCATAATAATATTGTTAGGCCAATATATTTTTTGGAAATGTATCCTCTGTTATAATGAAACAAAGTGACAATTTGGAAATAAGCAAAAGAAAATATATGTACAGTTGGACACAAGAATTCCTGCCACACCACGCTCTGAGGTAGTGCGCCCTATCGCACCCTTACTGGGCAGCAAGTAACCCAACTGATAAGTGCAGGGGGAGATGAATTATCAGCCCAGTAATGGTCAGATAGGGTGCACTTCCTCAGAGCGAGGTATGTCAGGAACTCTTGTGTTCAACTTTACATTGTTCATGATGGTTCCCATCTCGCTTCCATAGTAGTAGAACCCCCTTTCATGTCACTAATTAATTTTGCTCATCATTATTCGACCAATTGCCGAAAAGATTAAGGTAATATGCGATTGAAACCACGGTGCAATTATGTAAAACTTTACCCAAATAGTTTTGTTTGCCAAATCAAAATAAAGGAGTTCTTAGGACCAAAAATGTTTCATAGTTATTTTTGAACTGAATAAGGGAAAATCATTCTGAATAAAAAGATTATCATTTACTTAGACGTGGCAACAAATTTGTAATGAAAAATACGTTGCAATACAGTCATATTTTTTTCATTGGTCATTTACATAAGATCTCTTTTTAAATGTGGTTTTACGTGGAATAGCCATCTCGCGCCCCTTTTAATTTTTTTATAACTATATTCAAACTTGACACACATCCTTATTGAATAAAAATTCGAAAAACAGAAAAAAGACGAGAATATATATAATGATGGAGATGAAAATAAATGAGCACATAATGGGAAATAACCTTAAGATGAAAATCGGACAGCAATGGACGATTTTCAAGACAGTTATGAAGTTTAACGATGAAATTGCAAAGTGGACAAGCATATCGGCCATGATAGTCAAATGAGTGTCATATACGATGTCGTGATGGCAACGAATCGCAAAGCCACGTTATGTATAAAGTTTACGATACCAGTGGTTTTTATGTCCCATTGTGAGGAAGTCGGAAATTTTGACTAGGTAATTAATTTTCAGATAAAGATTTGTGTAAATTTCGTCTGCTGATTATTCATATTTCAATTTATTTTTCATATTTACCGGGAGAACGTTTTTTTCTATGAAGTTTTGTTTACATTTGTTATGTTTAGATGATAAATTGCCTTGCCAACTTTAGTATTCGTATGGCTTTCATTGTGTGTTTTATACATCATGTAAGTACTTGAATAGACTCAACGTCTAATTCATCATTCACAAAAGGCTGATTGTGTATATTTCAACATACTTCTTATATTTTGTTGGAGAAGAATTTTCTAATAAGTTTTGTTTACATTTATGTTTTGATGATAAAGTGCCTTGCTTACTTTGGCATTCGCATGGCTCTCATTGCGTGTTTAATACATCATGTAACTATTTGAATAGACTCAACGTCTAGGTCTTCATTCACAAAAGGCTGATTGTTTATTTTTTAATATATTTCTTTTATTTTGTAGGAGAAGGTCTTTCTGGTAAGTTTTATTTAGCTTTAGGTTTTGATGGTAAACTGCCTTGCCAACTTTCGTATTCGTACACTGTTGCCGTAAAAAAAACGGCAAAAATCTTAGAATAAGTATTGACTGGCATTTGCCGTTTTAAAAACGGATATATTGACGTAAAGGAGTGATATTACGGTCACCAACCCGTATAAGATACTAACAAAGTATGGTAAAATTACGTTCGCCTATATTTTACAGAAATACGGCTGAGAACCGTATATTTTTACGGAGAATTTCCGATTAAAATTACGGTTTTTTTTTAACAGTGTATGGCTTTCAGTGTGTGTTTTATACATCATGTAAGTACTTGAATAGACTCAACGTCTAGGCTTTCATTCACAAAAGGCCATTTAGGTGACCACAAATACTCATTGCTCTCGGAGCCGACTAAGAGAGGAAGGGATAAATCACGGCGACTATTTCCTGCGACATGGTATCTAGATCGTCGGAAAGGCTCAGAAATTATATATATTCACTGGGGGTTCTGTGGTGTTGCACCAATCTTGCAAGTTCACTCTTTTCTCTATGTAGAGTTAAGTCTGCTCTTTCCTCTATGGAGAGGATTCTTATGGCCATATTCGTCGTTTTATTTTATTTTTGTATCAAATATTCCATAAGATTCATTGAAACATATCCTTCTCTCTCTCTCTCTCTCTCGCTCTCTCTCTCTCTCTCTCTCTCTCTCTCTCTCTCTCTCTCTCTCTCTCTCTCTCTCTCTCGTTGTATATATATATATATATATATATATATATATATATATATATATATATATATATATATATATATATATATATATATACATCTGTGTGTATCGTAAACATTTTGCCTCCTTTCTCGGATGATAATTTTCTTTTAATTTGATTATCATTTCACCCAATATTAAATGGTCGTCTGCCTCCCCACCCCCTTCCCTTATCCCACCGAATGGCACCCATTTCCCACCCAGATTTAAACCAAGACCACACAGCAAGATGACTCCGTCTGAAACCCCACTTTCACACACATATACAGACATAAAACCCTTAACGTACATACTCCTCGATAGGTCTTGCGCTCACGCACACATTCCAGCCAGCGTGTGTGCATGTCAGGTTTACTACTCGTAACAAGCGTCGTGTGTGTACATCGTTTCCTGCGGGTCAGGTATCGGCTGACCAATCACAGGCTTATATATACTAATGACGAAATGTTGTTGGCGCGATTTATGGCGGGCCTTTATACCCTGTACAACCCGGATTTATTGGCGGCACGATTCGACTCGCAAGGTTAGCGGGATCAAATATTAGCGTTTGGTCGCTGCTTTGCTCTCGTAATAAATATATCTCTTATAGTTACATCTTATTAAAGACCCAAGTGGAATTTAGGGTTAATCATTCTAAATATATTGCAGGAAAAATATAGAATATAAAGATTGGGGACGGTGTGCGCAGAATCTAGCGTTATTTAGCTCAGGGTTACGAACGCAAAGCCATGAAACTCTCCTAAAGTAAACAAATAATTCTAATCGGAGGAGAGATGCATCATGCAACGACTATAATTCTTCATTTAGCACATAAAGTCAGATAAAAATGCTTCAAATTGCGGGCCTATTCTTTGAAATGGTCGCCTGTTAATACTATCGAACGATGGATTACATGGTCAACTGCAATCATAGATTTTTTCTTTACTATGAATAGGACGAAGTCGGTCCTTGCAAAGCCTACGTCTGTTTTGTTGGTACTTGATGGTATTGAAATCTACTTTGTTTTTACATTATCCTAAAATTTTATTTCTCTGTATCATTCTCGTAGTCATAAAATACAATATAAATGATAACTGGTTTTGATACCATGAATGACTGTTCTACTTAGGAGGTATTTTCTAACTGTATTACGGATATAATAAATGACATGAAGAACAGCTATAGACATAGTTTCACTCTATAGTAACTATTACCGCAATCCTTGTATAAGATAGATGATCAATTTGCGAATAAATTATATTTAATCACACAGAATAATATCTATTGTATGAATATCCAGTGAGAATTTTAAACGAAGGCTAACTATATTTTGTATACTTCATATCTTTGCCTTAACTGAGAAAAATAAATATGGAAGAGACAGGGCCAAGTTCTGAAAAAAACCCAAAAACACAACATCAAAAGATAAAAGTTATGGAGATTGAGTAAAACAGAAATATGAAGAGGATTCCCTAACCAAGCGTTAAGACAACTTTTATATTTAATCTTTACAGAGTAATATTAAAGGACGTGGTGGTTTGACAGGGTGGTACTTGGCTGCTTCACTGGAGTGAGAACCTTCTCTTTTATCCCAATGATAAAGTTAGAAAAAGAAAAGTACCTGCCAAAAATAAGTGATATAGATGTTTATGTAGTTCAGTTGTATGCAAAATCTAAAAACTTCTGTTATAGCATTCTGAAGCTCCATTCAAGATTATCTGAATTATTTTCATACTCTTAAGATAAAAAAGATATTCTATAATATATTCCTCGTTTAACCTTTCCATCGCCCAGCCCCGGGAGATTAACCAAGGATGGGGAATGAAGGTATTTTAGTGTGATCTTTATTTTTATGTAAATTTCAACGATATGAGTGCAATAATTATTCATAAGATGCTGACAAACGACTCTTGAGTATGCAAAATAAACATTCATTTAAAGAAAAAAAAACTATAACAGAATGTAGGCTAATAGAACAAAGTTAAAAACTATATTTGGGATATTAATCACAAAATCAATATTAACAGTCATGTTGTGGTAGCTAATTGAAAACACTCTCGTATGGCAATATGCTGGACTGGGGTCGAGACCCGCTCGACCTCAATAGTTTCTTGTAGTGTCTTCAACCTCGCCTTCTTTATAAGTTATGGTAGAGGGTTTTGGAGGACCCTATCTGTTGAGTCATCAGCAGCCATTACCTGGCCAGTCTGTAGGGCATTGTCACTACCTCTTACTTTGCCATTCATGAGCCACTGTTAAATCTTAAATCGTTTCTCAAAATTATCATTGCATGCGTCATTTAGATGTCGCCTTTCAGCATACCATCCAGTTATTATCAATAACACTAGTTCATTCGTGTGCAAGTAAAATGTGTTTTCAGAAATCTTGAGAAACGCCTCATCCTTCCAAATAAGAACCCGTGGTTGCTCAGAGCCTCACGGAAACTCGTCAGAAATCTGGCCACCTTGAAGGGTATTCAACCTGAGGGTTCAGATTTCTCAGGCACGATCACCTTCCCAAAGGTGACGTATGGCCCAGACGAGAGAGAGAGAGAGAGAGAGAGAGAGAGAGAGAGAGAGAGAGTAGTCTTAAAATAGGCATTGTAAGAAAAAATGAGCAGAGAAGCTTGAAAGAGTAATCAGTAGTAAAATAGAAATGAGAAATAGATCTATTTTATATAGAAATCTCTCTCTCTCTCTCTCTCTCTCTCTCTCTCTCTCTCTCTCTCTCTCTCTCTCTCTCTCTCTCTCCTCTCTCTCTCTCTCTCTCGAAATGAGAAATAGATCTATTATAACTATAAATTAAAAAATCGTCTTTTTTTAGATAGAAATCTCTCTCTCTCTCTCTCTCTCTCTCTCTCTCTCTCTCTCTCTCCTCTCTCTCTCTCTCTCTCTCTCTCTCTCTCTTCCAATATCAATGCTTATCGTGTCTGTCTGTCTGTCTCTCTCTTCCCAATGGCAATGCTCATCACTCCGTGCGTCCTAACCTTTGACCATTAAGGATCCATCTCCCGACGTTGCTCATATATCTCTCATTCCTCCTAGACATAAAGTATCCAAGTACCTCGTAACCCGACCTGCAATTATTTACTTAAAAGAGACATGTAGTGTACTAAAAGACATACAATGAGGCTTTGGCAAAATATTCTTGTAACGAAAACTAAAAATACGAATGATGTAGAAGACTGAAGATGGAATTACATTCACGCTAATGAATTAGAGGAAAAAAGTTGGTAGTAGCGAGTGTTATTAGAGTTACGATTGGACTACAGTGGCGTTAGATGCCTGTATTTTATACGTCGATTTAAACTTTTCTGTATTTAATCTTATACGTGTAATTTATACATCGCATTTAAAGAGGTTTGTTTTAAATCTTATCACTAGTGAAGTATTGTAGTTTATCTAGAAAATCATTGAAAAGTAGGAAAATTATAATGATGGCCTTATAAAATCGATAAAAGAATTTTTTTCATTTTTCAGTTTGCTATCGTGATACGAATTTGCAAGTCTTTTGGTTGCCGAAGGAAGGCGAACTACGGAAGACAAAAAGGTTTGTAAATATATCATTCTTTTTCTATTAATGAACTTCTATAAGATTTTAGGTTGGGCCGAATGATATTCAGACTTACGAAAACATCGCATGAGGTGCGTGTAACAGTTAAGAGATATATTATGATATGAATTGGTGAAAGAAATCTATAAAGAGAAGGCATTGGGAAATTCAACTAATCATCACAAAATTGGTATTATGCCAAGAGCATTGTATTATACAGTCAGCTTTGGTTATTTTTTACCGAAATCGGAAAACGATTTGTTTTTCTTCAAACTAAAACCCTTATCTCACATTGCAGATAAAATATTGATTATTAGTATTGTGGCTGACTTTCTGTTGACAAATGAAAAAAAATAATTGTTTATATTCCTAATTTTTCAATCAAAATGTTATGAAAATATCAGCCATACTTAAGAGCAATAGAAGTAAAAAAAAAAGCTTAGTATGATTTTTATCTATTTCTGTAAAAAAATTGTTCATCTGCCAAAATCTTCAAAATTCATTGATCATTTTCGAGATATTTTTAAAACAGACGTAAAGCGGAAGGATGCACATAAACATAGTGAAACTTACCACTTGACAGTTCTATGGTTAGAACCTGCTGCTAATCGGTCGAATTATGTTTCGGTGATTATAACCCGTTTTTTTTTTTTTTTCGATATAAAACAGTACGATTGTTTCCCAAATGTTCTTATTGGTAAGATGTCCATGCTAGATTTTTGCCATTTATGGTGATAATTAATACTTTCCAGGTAATTTGATATTGATATATTTTACCTACAGAATAAAGAAATTCTCTCTCTCTCTCTCTCTCTCTCTCTCTCTCTCTCTCTCTCTCTCTCTCTCTCTCTCTCTCTCTATATATATATAATATATATATATATATATAGTCCTGTCACACTCAAGGGGAGAGTAGTAGTCATTCCCTGATGAAAGGTACACTCGAAAACCACACTCCCACAAATTTTCAAACCAGCGAGTAGTAGTTAGGAAATGGGGAGGGAGTGGGAAGGGTCGAATCTGTGTATGTGCATGCGCGTTAATAGCTATCAAAATTTTTAGACGTCATATTTGATGGTTGGGGTACACTAGATTTTATATAATATATATATATGTATATATATATATGTATATATATATATATATATATATATTTATATATATATCTATATATATAGATATATACATATATCTATATATATAGATATAAGATATATATATATATATATATATATATTATAGATATAGATATATATATATATATATATATATATATATATACTATATATATATATATATATATGAGTGTGTGCGTGTGTGTGTGCGTGCGCGCGCCCATTAATTTATCTACAGATTGAACCAAATTTAGATAAATAAGGGTTTATATTAGCTATAATAACAATGGTGCTCGTAATATCTAGGATTTTTTTTTTTTTTTTTTTTTTTAAATTTTATTATATTATACAATAAAGTTTAATGGAAAATGTAATCATCTTTTTTCAAAATTTGATTACATTAGTTAATATAATTAAGGTAATCTCAAAATAAATGTTAGTATTTACTGTCCACCCACTCTTGGCTCACTGTGTATATAGTTGATATTTGATCTTTAGATGATTTCTGTATGATGATACACCATGTTGATGTAGTTCGTTACGTCGTTTCATGGAATTTCAGGGATAAATGTTAAAAAAATGTTAGCCACTACAAATGAAGATAATGGTACAGTAATCATCGGGATCATCAGCGTGCTATTTTACTCTGAAAAATTTAATGTAATATCAAATAATCATATATGATAACAAAATATATCCTAATTTATAAAAATAAATGCCTTTGTTATAGAAAAATAAGGCAGTACTCATTCTATAATTTGAAACAATTATATTCATGACTTGTGTTTTATCATTTAATGATCCTACAGTAGTTTCATTGAGATTTCCTATAGTCTATTTTTTTAGCGGTGCATATTTGCACCGACTCACAGGGGTGCCATTTTAGCTCGGAGAGGTTCCTAATACCTGATTGGTTGGAAGTATTTTTGTCCGAACACCTTCATTGTTCTCGAATAATTACCAAGTAATGTGAATTGAAACTTATTTATTAACCTATATTTCTCCATCAAATATATGTTTTCTCAATAAACAATGAGAAAGAATAAATATATTATAAAGAATCGTCTTGGTAAGTCTAAATTTAATAACACAATGCGCCGAAGTCAACGACAGCAGCTTGTTTTCGGATGCGAGCTTTGTAATTTTGTAATTTTTCACATATTTCACACAAATTGAGATAAATTACACTCAGCATAGTTTAAACATATTATAAACTTTCTTTGAATACCAGAATTTACCAAAAACATGGAATTAATAAAACCCGATATTTATGAAAACTTATGGGGAGGTAAAAGAACAGCCTGTAGCGGCCTGGCGGGAAAACAATCCTTCTGACTCGTAGACACAGTTTTTTTTTCTTTCGTAATAAAGTTCGGCCTATTCCTTTCCGTTTAAATAGTCTTGCATTGTCTCTCTTCGTATTATTTTGCTTGGTATTTTCCCACATTCGGCGGATTGTGTCATTAAGTTTAGACTTACCAAGACGATACTTTATAATATATTTATTCTTTCACATTGTTTATTGACAAAACATATATATGATGGAGAAATGTAGGGTAATAAATAAGTTTCGATTCACATTACTTGGTAATTATTCGAGAACAATGAAGGTGTTCGAACAAAAATACTTCCGACCACTCAGGTATCAGGAACCTTTCCGAGCTAAAAGGGCACCCCTGTGAGTCGGTGCAAATATGCACCGCTATAAAAAATAGACTATAGTCATTAATTCTAATTCATATTTGACGCAGTACTATTTAGTTGGGAAACATATGATTAGAATTGTAGTTATATAAACTAGTCAGGTGAAGTACTTACTGCCAGTTATAATTACTGAGAGTAGTTGCCGCCTACAATTTCTGTTGGACATCATCGTAGCGTCATGCAGTCATTCGCTTTTTACATCAGCGTTTCAAGATTGTCATTTTGCTTGCTACATTGCATAATCATATATCTTCATCTGCACAACTAATTCAGTTTTTATCTGTTAATCAAAACTTGGAATTAGTTCTATTTCTAGGTGGTGAAAGACGTTTTAAATGCGAAGCATTACGAAATGCAATAAATCCTCCCGGATAGGTTCTCTAGCCTTGTAGTAACATATATTATATACCCCTTCGTGACAGACGGACGTTTTGACTCTAATTAGCTATATCGTGTGACATAATGGTTCCGTGTTTCTCCACAATTTTCGATGAAATTACGAGTTGTGGATGGCCAGCATGATAAGCAGCACTGCTGGTCGTTTCGACACTATTCCTTATAATAAGGTGCATTTGATTACAAGCTTTTGATTTCGGGACCCATTTTCTAATCTGAGGAAGAATCAGAAGATAAAACTATTTCAGCACTGATAAAATCTCAACCATTCACGTACTCTGAATCACCATGAAAGAGATAGGTGTATGAGTAGTTCTACATATATGTAACTGAAATTTCCATTTGTAATGATTCTCTCTCTCTCTCTCTCTCTCTCTCTCTCTCTCTCTCTCTCTCTCTCTCTCTCTCTCTCTCTCTCTCTCTCTCTCTGCAATTACAGAAATCTTCCAAAGTCATGTACTCTGAATCACCTTGAAAGAGAGATAGGTGTATGAGTAGCTCTACATATATGTAACTGAAATTTCCATTCGTAATGATATCTCTCTCTCTCTCTCTCTCTCTCTCTCTCTCTCTCTCTCTCTCTCTCTCTCTCTCTCTCTCTCTCTCTCTCTGCAATTACAGAAATCTTCCAAGTCATGTACTCTGAATCACCATGAACGAGAGATAGGTGTATGAGTAGCTCTGCACATATTTACTTGAAATTTCCATTCGTAATGATCTCTCTCTCTCTCTCTCTCTCTCTCTCCTCTCTCTCTCTCTCTCTCTCTCTCTCTCTCTCTCTCTCTCTCTCTCTCTCTCTCTCTGCAATTACAGAAATCTTCCAAAACATGTAAGGGCCTTCGTTATGCTTTTCTATATGGATATTGTCTGGGTGGTCGCCAGTGCTAAAACACATTAAGAGAGAAAAAGTCGACTGACATCCCACTTCTCTGTCCCACTATCAGCCAATAACCTGCCACTCTGAGATTCTCATATTTTTTGCATATGGCCCCATTGTTCCTCTGCTCCTTGTCCTTTACCAAGTCCATTTTCATTAGCTTCTAAATCGACACGCAACCGTACGATTCTCCCCTCCCCATCTTTTCCCAGCTAGACAACTACCCCCTTCCACTAACCCCCCACCCCACCCTCCACCCCCCACCATTATGCTACCCTCTACCCAATTCATCCTTCCTATCAGTCGCTCCGTCTTCTTTTCGCCTTGGTACCTTGCTAAAAATTAATTTCATTTTCACAGGCATTTTATTCGTACTGCTCTTTGTAATTCTTCATGGTATATCCATATCCTTATAAGATTAAATTCTCATAGATCGACATTTTCCGAAATAGGAACACACACAGGAAGTCATACATGAAAAAATCCTCTGGGGTTGCTATCTTTACTACTTAGTTTAACGAGATAATTTAATCTCATACGTAAACTCTCCGAGTCTCTGTTAACTCCAGATATTCACAACCAAGGTCTATAGAATACCTTGTTCACAACAGTCCTCTCTCTAATACCATTCAAAACTTCATCACTATTTAGACAAGGGTCAGTGTTGCTGGAGTGAGCTAGCGATATCTAAACCAACCACCAATCTTGACCCTCATGTATACCACTTGGGAGATTATTTCTGAAATGAGAGGGGATAATTAGGACAGTAAAGTTGGAGAAATTGGACAGGAAAGGAAAAAAAAAATACCATAGGAAACGGATGTAAGGGAAAATACAGAAAGCTATGCTTGTAGGGCTGTAGATATGCTTCATAGGAACGATAATAAGCTTTTATTATTATTATTATTATTATTATTATTATTATTATTATTGTTGTTGTTATTATTATTATTATTTTTACTACTACTAGCTAAGCTACAACCCTAGTTGGGAAAGCTGAATGCTATAAGCCCAAGGGCTCCAACAAGGAAAAATAGCCCAACGAGGAAAGGAAATAAGAAAGTAAACTATATGACAAGTAATAAAAATTAAGATATTCTAAGAACAGTAACAACATTAAAACAATTGAATATTTTAAGAACAGTGATATTAAAACATCTTTTATATATAATCTATAAAAAGAGACTGTCAGCCTTCAAAGAATTCTAGCCTGACTGACCTATTAAAAGAGGCTGCAGCATTCAAATGATTTTGGAATGGCTTCATACTTACAATGCATTGAGATATGTTAAGGAGCACCGTATTTTTATGTATATACTCATAGAAAATATATCTTTTATTTTGTATGACAAGATTATCACTGCGTTATTCATAATTTTATTGTTTTCATTTTGGTATGTAAATAAATTTTCTTTCGCGTTTCATTAATCGGGTTGTGTTTTTTATGCTTATATGTTTATATATATTTATTTTTACATATATCTCGAGATTCATTTTAAATTCTATTACCTTGGGTTTTAGATTTATTTATGCATAATCATTATTTAATTATTCTCATAATAAATGTGTGCAAATGTGAAATTAGCTTAGAAAGCAATTAAATCAGTGTCCAAGTATTTAATTTCTAAAATAGTGGATTTATGTATAAAAAAGCTTAAAGAAAAATTCTCGGGTAAATTGATATGAAAAATATATGAAATAAAGATAAAATGATTAACAATGTAATTCAAGATGTTATTTCAGATGAATGTCAGTGAAGTTGTAGACCATAGCGCTCTTCGACTTTTTTTTAGATTGCTTCTCACATTTGTAATTATGTGATTTTTTACGTACGGTGATAAAAATGATATCTTATTATGATGATCTTTATGTGGTTTAGGCCTCATATATTCAACTTTTAGACAGCTTGAGAGAGAGAGAGAGAGAGAGAGAGAGAGAGAGAGAGAGAGAGAGAGAGAGAGAGAGAGAGAGAGACAACCTACATTTTCATATGAATAAAACAAATGATTCTGGAGATGAAATACACGTCTCAAAAATAAGAAAAGCCATTTCTAAAGATATCCAATTATCGTATTTTTATGATTTCTAAGTACACATATATTTTACTTTCATTTTATAATAGTGCCTGTAATTCTTTTTTTCCTCTGTGCTGCGGTCTTCGGTAATCTTCCGTTTGAATGGGTACTGTTTTGTAAACTTTGGATAATCATTTATTCGTGTTAAATATATTTTTTTTTACTTATGTATTTATTGTCTTATCTTAACATTTGCACATTTTCCGTGTTTTTATGTTTTTTTATTTAGTTATATACTGTATATCATTGTTTTATATATTTTCAGTTTTACTTACATGTCTCTATTGGAAGAGTGGTAAATTTTAAAATAAATTCGAACATTTTTGGAATTGATAAGCAAAATCCTAAGAATAGAAAATGATAAGTACTCTCTTTGTAGAACTAACAAAACTTCCAATGTCACTGCCGATTCAATTTACTACCAACAGAGACATGTTTAGTCAGAATTTAAAGCCTGCAG
>NC_090755.1:3515312-3532812 GCF_036898095.1 Palaemon carinicauda | reverse complement strand
AAGCACATTTTTAGATGAAATATATTCGTATTTTATATTTTTATGGTAGATTTTCGTAACAGATATTTCTGTTGCCATTTTTTTTTGGCACAGTGAATAGATTTTTTTTTCTTTAAATTATCGTTCTTCTTTTTGACAGGAAAAGATATCAGAGAAAATGTAAACAATATAATTTATACAGGCTATTTTCTCTATTGCGCAGCGTGACTGACCAACGTTCATCCCATTAAATTAAAAACGTATTTCCATTCATTCATATTCACTCTGAAATTAATTGAAGGGCAACATCACCGTTGGCAAATTCATCATTGTGTACGAATCGTGTGGTCTGTTATTGTTACGTCATAAATGATTTAATTAAAAAGCTGGCGAGGTTATGTAACGAATACATCTCTCTGTCTGTTTTCCATGTTAATTTAGCTATGACTTTGGGATGAAAATTGAAAGATAGAGTTCATGTAACTAAATAATCATATGTCTGCAATAATGGCGAGAGCTTATGATTCTGGTGGAATTATATTCTGGTCTGCTACAGTTATTTTTATGTATTTTTTATTATCTAATTTGTTAATTTGTTAGTTTAATTTTTATATTTATATTCTAACTAACCTTTCCCCGGAGTTGAGGATAAGGTTTTCTGTATTCCAGAAGGTATTGTCCTCTTGATTCCCAGTTAGTATTTTAGGAAGAGGTTGTAAGTCTATTGTACAGTTGGCTTCATTAATTCCGGTACACTTCACGGGGAGCCAGTGAAATGTCTGACAGCTCTACTGTATATTATAGCAGGTAACGCTGTGCTTGGCAAAAGAGAAACTGTTTGTAACGCTGAGCCTGTAAACATGATCAAAAGCATTTTTATTAATTTTACAAAGTGTTCTTAAGTAAATAACACTATTTTTCTACATCTCCCTGCCTTATCAACAACTGTGGAGTAACTACCGATTATATTATTTGTGATCAGCTGAACTAAGGCATATAGAGACTTCAGGGCATGTCCAAATCGTTTAGAACTTTGTGTATTTACGCTATGAAGGATTCATCTGTGAGTTTCGATTTCAAAGAGTGAATTAGTATTATGAAAGTTTATGCTTTCAGCAAAACCTGAAGCTTTACTACTGTCATCTACAAATGATAGATTAATATTCAGTAATGTTTTGATTATTTATATTAATTTTTATTCTGAAATACTAGTTTTTCCATGAACACAGCTAGAATAATTTTTTTTTTTTTTTTTTTTTTTTGCGGAATAACATTATTACTTTCTGACTGTTGATAACTGGTATATGGCACTGGGTATGATTTCGAATTTAGAACAACAACAAAATAAGGGCGTAGTTTAAGGCAGGTCAATGAGAGAACTTAATAAAAGGAGAAAATTTTCACGGGAGACATAGGTTAATGTGTGAACTTAAAAAAAAAAGAGAAAAAAAAATAATATTTTCAACGGAGACATAGGTTAATGGGAGAACTTGGGAAAAAACAAATCACGGGAGATATATTATTATTGTTTGATCCGACATTGTTTGATAGATTACAACTCATCATCCAGTTTTGTTAAAAAGAAATGCAAGTTTTGACTTGAACATATTTAGAATGACAGTAGATGAGAAAAGAATGGGGAAAAAAAGACCCATATGTTTTTCTACGATCAACCAAGACCCTTTCTATACTCTCGCGTTCTACACTTTTCTGAATTTTGACTTCGCAGCCGGGTTTAACCTCCCGACATGGTTAATTATACATCTAATGGATGACGCCATTAAGATTAAGAGTTCTACTCCCGTCACATCGAAGTTGTCGGAGAGTCGCCCGTATCTTCGACATCGTCACCCATGACCTGTCAGGAGATGTCCCAAAGGGACCCTCAGATGTGACGGTCGGCACGCAGTAATGTGTCCCCGGTATCGCTGGGACATCTAATGGGACCATGGGCTCCCCTTTCAGGGAAAAAAGGAAAAAGTTCGTTGAAAGAAAGTAGCAGATCTGTAGCGAAGAGTTAATCTCTCTCTCTCTCTCTCTCTCCTCTCTCTCTCTCTCTCTCTCTCTCTCTCTCTCTCTCTCTCTCTCATAACTATAGGTCAATTTTCGAAAGCACTTTTTATGACCAGAAGTTTATGTACTAAAGTATGTCATAAGGACTAAAAAAAATTGTAAAATATATTCCCAAAAGGATTTTAAGTCACTGTCGATAATCTTTAGACAAGATTAGTAACATGTTATTCAACCATTCTTGTGCTATGTTCATTATAGTTATATTCTTAGATATGATAAAAACACTTACATTAAAATGATTTTATTTCATGGCGCCCCCTCCTGAAGTCTCGGTAAAAAAATATAAATACTACAACAAAATGCCTTAACTGGCGAAATATAAACAAGGAAAAGCAAAAAGAAAAAAGAAAAAAGAAAAAAAATAGATGGAGATTGGAGGTAGTTTTGGTTAAGGGAGATCGTCCATCCATGGAGAGATAATATCAGTCTCTTCGTCGGCCGTCAGTGGAACCGAAGGGGTTCTCTTGTGTCTCTCTATTAATGTAAACGTCTCCCCGTCGGCTTAAGAACTCTTTTTAAAGGGAATCTTTTTATGAGTATGTACATTGTATGGTTCGGTATACATTTTATTAGTCTGTCATGTATCTGTAAATATTCATCTGAGACAAGTCATTTTACCTTTACAAAATATTGTTTGCAAAAATTATATTTATTTTTTCAGATTGCTATAAAACCCCTCTATGATATTTTCTATATTTTTCATGGCTGAACCCTTCGATTGCGTGATATTCTGCTTAAGAAGTTTTTTTAATGGAATCATTTTATGATTATGTATATGTATATTTTTCGATATACATTTGATTAATCCTTCATGTATCACTGTAAATGTTCATCCAAGACGAGTCATTTAAATATATATCAATTGACTTTACTTTACTTTATTTATTTATTTATTTATTTATTTTTTTTTTTTTTTTTTTTTTTTTTTTTGTAAATATCATATTTATTTATTTCAGACTGCTATAAAACCACTCCATGATATTTTCTAAATTTTTATTATGGTTGAACCCTTTGATTGTGTGACACTTACTAGTCAAGGGTCTAGACCTTGGCCTCATGGAAGCCACTTCCTTTCCGAGCACAGACCAGATCATTATCCATTCTATAGGGTTCCCAAAGAGAATGTTCCTTGAAAATATGGGGCAATATTCACATTAGTTGAAGAAGCTGATCTTACTCGAACAGAAAAATAATGCTCATATTATCTTTTAATTTAGAATCTTATTATTTTAGGTGTAAAAGCATCTGTAAGGTATTCATGGTTTGAAAGGATGTTTACTCTGGATTATAGATCTAACTTTTTTATTTTCTCGAAATTATATACAACAATGATATATTTTCGATGTTCACTATCAAAGTCGTTCCAACGCCGTCAGCAAGAAATAACCACTCAACAATCAGTGTGTGTGTGTGGTAATTGCTTCGATTAATTCGCTGACAATAGCATTTCTAGTTACTTTTTTTCCGAATGTTTCTGTCTTCGAGAATTTTTTTTTATATGTTATTTTGTATCAGTTGGGTATTTTGGGCTTGAAGAAAAAAAGCGTCACTTATAAAAAAGTATCAAATAGTGCGCAACGTGCTTCCTAAACCACAAATAGGCTACTCTAGTTAGCCGGTTAGATTACTCAGAAAAATTAATTTATATATTTTAAACCTTTAATATATAAGCTAATAAATTACACATTCTACTCAGTTATGGACAAAACATTTATATATACACACACATATATATATATATACACACACATATATATATTATATATATATATATATATATATATTATATATATATACATATATATATATACATATATGTATATATATATATATATATATATATATATATATATATATATATATATATATATATATATATATTATCAATAAACTTTACCCCTAACAAGGTGACTCCGTATAAAACAACACAATAGCCCTATTGCATTCCTTAAGTGTTGAATCTTGAATGAATCCCATGTGCAGTAAACTCCCTCAGTGTTATTCACTTCATACATGTACACAATATTTTACCTTTCTTGCTTCCCTTATTCCATGTCTCGCCCTCACATCATCCATCATATTTACTTCTTTGTTACACCAGGCATACTTATATTCATTTCTCCTTCTGTACTTCCATTTACCCTCTTTAGTTCACTCCTGCTCACATGTATTCTCAACTTTCTTCTCTTCCAAACAATAGCAAGCTCTTTTGCCAGCTTATTTACCCTCGCTCCCCTATCCCCAATGAACACAATGTGATTGACAAATATTAACTTCATCCCCACCTCCATAACTCGGTTTTCATAAATCCAAACCTTCGCTCCACATCCAATGCCTTTTTCTGACCTCTCACTCCATCTGTAAAGTTGCAAGACAGCCATGAAGACAAAACACCCTAATCTCAGACCCACTTCCATAGCAAACCAGTCACTATCTTGCTTCCTTACGTAAAACTTACCTCATTTCCTCTATAAGATATTGTGTAAGGTCTCAATACCTTGAAATCTTTATGCCACACATCCTCAGCACATTCCACATTGCTCCAATTAATTTATCATATGTTTTTTGAGATACGTATTCGACCTGCAGCTTTTCCCTATTGCTTTCATACTTTTCACATTATTATTCATAACAAACGCTTAATCAAGTACTCTCTTTCTTATATCACTGTGACCTATCTTTCTCTGTCAAAATCCTACAGCCTTTCCTGGCGTACTAGGAATGTTCTGCCCTTATAATTCTTACATTTGCATTTATTACCTTTACCTTTTTAGATTGGACAGTGATGCCTCTCCCACATTCCATGGGACCTTTGCCTTATGCAGATATACCTTAAAATCGCTGTTCAGTCACTCACCATCTCACGTACAGTTTCATCAACTCCTGGTGTTTTTCATTTCTTCAGCTGTTTAATTGCCTGTCTTACATCCACAACAGACACTTCCATGAGCATTATCCAATTACATTAGCCCATACAAGTCTTGTATCACACAGCCCTTCTATTCTCCACATTCCACAAATCTTATTTACGTGTGTCCATACAGTATCTACAACAATAACAAACGCATTCATGTTTGGGGTTTGGTTAGTTTTCACCACCACGCTGGTCAGCGCAGATTGGCGATGGTGGGAGACTTTAGTCTGATCGCTCACAGAAAACATGACCCCGACTAGTACAGCTTTATGGATCATGACGATATGCAGTATATATATGTATATATATATATATATATATATATATATATATATATATATATGTGTGTGTGTGTGTGTGTGTGTGTGTACTGTATATACAGGTAATTAGATATCCATAGTGACCTCTTGGCGTTTGATTTGACTATTATCAAAATTTAAATCTAACTTAGAAATAAATGAAGATGCTATTTTATATCGAAATCCAGATAAGTACTAATAAGGTCCAGGTTACCACCTACTGTATTTCACACGGATTTAAGAGGCATAGAAGTATATTTAAGCATATACATATACTTGTCAAATCCATATGCATGTTACTTGAATTGGGATAGACCATTAACCCATAATTGTAGCATAAACACACACACACACACATATATATATATATATATATATATATATGTGTGTGTGTGTGTGTGTGTGTATATATATATATATATATATATATATATATACACACACACACAAAAGGTTCTGAAAGCCCCATTGTCCACCTTTCCATAGGTCAATCCGCCAATTAGGACACGCGGGTGAGTGGTATGGTATTTTCTTATGTTTGCTAGGTCGTGCATTAATCTTGGCTGATGGCTTCCTTGTCTTCCCTGCTGTAAATAAACAAAGGGCTCGTGGCTAGCAACTTCACCCCTTCATAACCCGTTGAGAAACCGGAAGACTGTACCATTCTGGTGCCTGTCCCTCCAAAGGGAATTGTGGATTATGATGAAAACAAATATTTATTCGTGCATTTATGACATAAAAAAACGCAATATGCATGAATGTATATTGTCTGTGTATGTATTGTGATAGAATAAGTGAACAGCCATTAGTAAAATGTATCCCATGCCGATATGTACGTCACGATCGCATTGCTCAGGTACACTTTATCTGCTCTGTTTGACGAATATCGATCGATAAGCGAGTTCGCAAGTTCGACAAAAGGTTCCGAAAACAATGAAACTCTTTCCTGTGCAGAAATATTGGACAGATATCCAATGCATCAGAGGCCGGCTAAAGATATTCCACATCCTCATCCGGTCAGTTCGTCAGTCAGTCAGTGCTGCCCTCCAGGTGAAGCGGCGGGGATCGGCGTAGGCAACCAGGTCACCGGAATGGTTACCCATGAGTCATGTAACGACTGGACTAAAAAAGATTTGTTTGTATAATACGATGCTAGTGTACGCGACCCGTCAAAATGATGGTTAAATGTTTAGATAGTTATGAACACACAAGTACGTAACCCCCTCTCACCTTGATATGAGTGCTCTTTCTCCCCTTACCTAAGGGATGCGGAGAGCTTATCATGACCGGAAATTATATATATATATATATATATATATATATATATATATATATATATATATATATATATATATATATTATATATATATATATATATGTATATATATATATATATATATATATATTTATATATATATATATATATATATATATATATATATATATATATATATGTAGCCGGATGCTTGTTCTTTATTATATTGTTTCATTTTAGTCTCCAGGCATTGGTCTTGATACCATGACTGTACGCAGCTTTCACTCTGCCTTTACACATCTGTCCTGGAAGTCACACAGATCCTGAGTAGTGGTGGCTAACTCGAGAGTGAGACGTTTCAAGTAGTTCCTTTCTTCTATTGTCCTCTAGAATATAGAATTCGTTGTCTTCCTTCCTTCTGCACTTCCTTGGTTATTTAACCTGCTAGTTTTTAGAAGTCGACTGGGATCGCTCTTGAGAAATACTTTAAAACAAGTCTCCGTGTCAGTGACTGATCAGGTCAGCCATTAAAGTTTCGGTCTCCTAAATATGGGAAGAATATAATGTTTTAATACATTAGTCTTCTCGATAAATTCATTTACTTTTTTAATTCCCAAGTCAGTGCCTGATCAGGTAGGCCATTAAAGTTTCGGTCTCCTAAATATGGGAAGAATATAAT
The DNA here is from genome assembly GCF_036898095.1 of Palaemon carinicauda. Classification (NCBI taxonomy): domain Eukaryota; kingdom Metazoa; phylum Arthropoda; class Malacostraca; order Decapoda; family Palaemonidae; genus Palaemon; species Palaemon carinicauda. The sequence continues at coordinate 3,525,613 of NC_090755.1, read as the reverse complement.
GTTTTAATTCATTAGTCTTCCCGATAAATTTATTTAATCTTTTAATTCCCAAGTATCGTTTAAATACGTTGGTCTTCCAGGTAGATTTATTTATTTTTATGAATATATGAGAATCGTTTTAATACATTGGTCTTCCAGATGAATTTATGTATTTTTATGAATACCTGAGCTTTGATACATTGGTTTTCCACATATATTTATTTAATTTTATGAATATTTGAGTGAACATCATAACCATCCTTATTTTGAATACGAAATCGTCGCTTCTCCATCTCTTTTGGGTCTTCTTTCCGCTAAGGGGATTAAACCCATTCAAGACATTAATTTTTTTTTGTCTTGAAGTTTTCAGAAATGGGCGAACACCTAGAGTGTCTGGTGTGAACGATCTCGGTACAGTTACAATCTGAGTCTTTTTATGGCCAATTTAAGCCAAGTTGTCAGAAGAGGCAGACTTCGTTATTGTTGCCTGCTGATAAGTCCGCTCTTCTAAAAAGTCGCCCACTTGTTACGCTCTGGTCGGGCAGATTTACGAGAACGTTCTTCAAGAATGATTTGATTCCTTGATGCCATTATGACAGAGTCGTTTGATAAGGGCCAGTTTGTTGGTCCATTGGTATTCTTTTTTTATTTTAATGATTTTTTTTTTCTAGGTGGAGTTACCTCATCTCCTTCCCTCCATTGCAAAAAGTAATTTCTTTTCTTTTTCATCAAGCGTTCCTTTTTCACAAACTTATATCACTATTTATTTAACCCACTTATAAGGCTATATTATGGTTTTATTTCTTTTAGTTTGATTATAATTTATTAATCCAAATTTCTCCTGCATCCCTCTGCGAAATCTCATCCCCCCTCTAGATTATATATGCATGAATAGTTTTACGTTGACCAATGGAGACACATTGATAAGATCATCTCAACGTACAACTTGCACGACTTGTTTTTCTTTATTGTTTTATTTTTGTATCTTCTGATTATCTCTTCCACCTAACATGTGTTCCCGTTACTTTTACGAAAGTTCGGTATCTGGTTAAGATTTCTGTACCTTTGAAATTCCTTGATCAAAAGGATTACGCATTGCAAAAACTTGTGTATGTTTGTATGTATAATTCTATTTTTGTTTGCTGAGTATGTATGCATTTCAAAGGGGATGCAAAAAATTACCTGTCCTAAAGTTTGGTTTTACATACTTATATACACAGTGTATATATATATATATGTGTGTGTGTGTATATGTGTATGTATGTATGTATATGTGTGTATATATATATATATATATATATATATATATATATATATATATATATATATATATATATATATATATATATAAACATTCAGTCGTTCTCCTAAAAAGAAATGGTTCTATAGCAAATATAATACAATAGTCACTTCTACATTCACAGTTAAACTGCTCAATTGTGGTCGAACTTCAGAAAAATGTGGATTTGATTCAAAGATGAAAGTATTTTATCTCTGTAATGATGCAAATCGTAGTTTGTCTGTATCTGCCATTTATAAAGTGTGGATTTAATTCAAAAGGGCTTTCAATTTACTCTGGAACGGACCAAAGTAAAAAATTAAAGGAATCTTTATCGATATTTTGAATAGGGAATTAAGACTGTTAAGCATTTGTATGCAAAAAAGATATATCCAAACCTTTTTAATTATTTAAAATGAACGCATTTTGCTTTTCACTTTCTTTTGATAATTGACGAAGGCTGAAAGTTCTGATTTTGTAATTATTAGAATTGTCTCAAATTTCATTGTTCTTGAGTTATTTGTAAGATGATTTGTTGTTTATTAATTTTTGTTGATGATAATGCTGACTAGAAAAAAATGCATATATCTTTGATTAGGAAGTTTTTATGACAGATCTATAGATGATAAAATGAAACTAGCATCTATGAACTATAATATAAAAGATTTAATATTTTCAAGCCTATTCTTTTCCAAGTTAATCTTATTGCAGTTTAAGCATATCATTTTTTTTTTATGATGAACACGGAACGATTAAACATATTTATTTAAAATTCCATAATAATGAATTATCATTGTAAAAGTGAGACATGACTTGAAATGCAGGTGATATATGCCAATCAATTTCTGACCTCTTACGGTCCTGTCACGGCGTTCCGAATTTCATTCGATTCCCTCTGTTCGAACGACGCACGTTTTGAACAGAGGGTAATGATTTCGCATGTGACAGTTTTATTTTGACATGATCGGTAATTCCTTTCTCTCTCTCTCTCTCTCTCTCTCTCTCTCTCTCTCTCTCTCTCTCTCTCTCTCTCTCTCTCTCTCTCTCTCTCTCTCTCTCTCTCTTTTCTATATATATATATATATATATATATATATATATATATATATATATGTGTATATATATATATATATATATATATATATATATATATATTTATTATATTTATATATATGTGTGTGTGTGTACATTATGCATGACTGCTATAACGATAAAAAAAAGTTTTTATGAACGTGGGAATAAAGGAAAAAAGCCTTGCCGATCACCGCAGACTCGGCTGATCAGTCTCATGATAAATCCATTGCTTTGTAAATCTCGTGATGGCATCAGGGCATTTGCGCGCATGATTTGAATGCCCAATATTGTATCGTTTTTCACAGTGCGTCGAATACGAGTTCATTGCATGAGAGGCTATGAATTGGTTGCTAATTTGATAGAAAATCCATTGATAATGTCCGATTTATCGTCGCATATAGATCGGATATTTTATCATCCTGGTATCCTTGTTCGCGAAGTCAGATGATCACGTTCAAGGGTAATAAACTCCGCATTTTTAGTGTAGCATTAATACATGCAGAATTGGCGATTGATTTGAAGGTAAAGTTTTATATTTATGGTCAGTGTATGTGTAGCGTCAAAGATGGAGGAATAGATGTTTTTGAGACTGATGAATTTATTAATCGGTTTTGTATATAAATTGAGCTATCGGGCGTATTTAAAACTATTGGGTTAAATATAGAACTGAAATGTATATTAATAGAAGGCTAGAATTTCGTCCAAGAACAGAGAGGAAGAAGAGTGGAATCATTAGCATCAGAAGATAAAAGAAGAATGAATCCCTTTTCTCCAACTTCATTTTTGTTACAAAATACTTGAACTTTCTTAGATTAAATCTTTTTTATGCCTCAGCACTATTGATTATGCCTTAATTGATTTGAATTTCATGCGAATGTTTTCAACACAATTTTTTTTTTCTTGAGTGTGTAAAGAATTTAAGATTGGAAAACCGGATGGTATCACGATCTGTGTACTCTCTCTCTCTCTCTCTCTCTCTCTCTCTCTCTCTCTCTCTCTCTCTCTCTCTCTCTCTCTCTCTTTCGGTTTTTTCTTAAACGATAACAATCGAACGTCTTTGTTTCTAATTAAGGGAGACACCTCTTAATTTACGACTTAGCGAGTGTCAATGCTTGCGGATCCACACCCATCGTGTCCATGACCATTTTGTCTGTATATACGTTTTCATATGAACCATGAATTATATTTAAGGATTTAACTAATTTTATATTATACACATCTAAATACAATTATAATTGCAAATATATAAACAGTATGTTAAGGACTGGACAGTAGTATATCCGTAAGGTAATTATATTTGATATATTTATATACGTACATATATGAAAATACATACAAAAAAATGCACCAGTTTCTAGTCCACTGCAGGACAAAGGACTCAGACATGTCAATTCAATTCGGGTTTGACCAGTTTCATCATCACGCTGGCCAATGCGGATTGGTGACGGTGGGAGATTTTCGGCTCATCGCTCACAGCAAACTGTCCTAGTATGGGTGGCCCTGATTAATACAGCTGTGTTGATCATGGCTATACGCAAACCCTTTCTCCCCGTTAAAGTATCCCCACTCAGAAAGAGACCATGTATATATAGACATATATATATATATATATATATATATATATATATATATATATATATATATATATATATATATATATATATATATACCTATATAGAGAGAGAGAGAGAGAGAGAGAGAGAGAGAGAGAGAGAGAGAGAGAGAGAGAGAGAGAGAGAGAGAGAGAGAGAGAGAGAGAGAGAGAGAGAGAGAGTTAATGATTCGATAAATTCTGGTTTATATGTTCAGATAGTTTGCATGTTAAGATTTCTTATTTTGTTTTAGAGTTAAGTATCAAAGAATAACTGAGAGCTGCATAAATCCTTATTTGTATGTATTTAGAAATTTTATCCAGCCGAAAACGTGACTAATTTTGTGATTAGGAATTACGCGTTTGGTTCAGGACGATAAATTATTAAAAACTCCTTGGCAGTGAATAATTTATGCTCTGAAAAATATATTTACTCAAATAGCGAAACCTTCGTCTCCCTTATTCGTGAGTCCTTGATGAATGACGACAGCGAAATTTTTCAAATACCTTTTTTCTCCATTGAGATTCTGTTTCTGAAAGATGAATTCATGTTATATTGCGGTTTTATTTTTGCTTCTACTCACTAAATTAGCCTTCGGACATTGTGGCCCGCTGCTCCTGCACATATTTCTTTAGCCTTAACCATGAACAGTAATTGTTATTGCTATTTTCATTTCTCTGCTACTTTTACTTTGGATATCTTATTGATCATTAATATTTAAGATACTAAAAAATAAAAACTTATTCAGCATATGATGCTCCATTGTACTTGCATTAGTTTTTCATTCTCGTTGAATACTCTGTCACTGTTGCTACATCAACACTAGATATCTCTCACATCACTGTCGCAATCTCGTGATATGTCGTCTTAATCTTCAAGCCATTCTTCTTTGATTTTTGAGTTACACATATAAACTACAATACTAGTTTTATTTTTGGATATCATATACAGTATTCTGTTTGATTTTCCCCAGCGCATGACTTTAACTCTTTGTGTGTTGTGTATTTATTAACGCTTGGTTTTTATTCTGTTCAGTTTTTATCTCTCCATCCCTCTATACATAATTTTTTAGTTAAGTTTCTGTATTTTTGAAACCCTTTTAAATAATTCCCTGTCACGACTTTTCCCTTGTTTTCTAGTAATTATCTTTGTTTGGATACACTTCTATAATTGTAAACAATGATTTATTTTGACTTTCTGTCAGCGTGCTGCATTTCAATTCGTACCCTTTACACCGCCACGCAAAGCCAGATTACTCCTTACCAGTCACTCATTTGTAAGTTCCCTCCCTTTACGACTGTTCTTTTATTTTTTATTTTTTTTTCTTACTTTGTCGAACCCTCACCGACCGTCCTCTTCTCCTCCCCCATCATTTCTCATCCCCTTCCTCCATGAGATTCACTTCTACCTCCCTCCCCCCGTAACCCCGTTAAATGTTGAGTGGCGTGGCGATAAGAGAGGCTGACAGGTTTTGCCCGTTTAATAGGCTAGCACCTCTGGCATTTCTCCCTTGGTGTTCAAAACAGTTTTATTGATCTGCCATTTGCATTTTCGTATTATGTCTTCTTGGTCCTCTCTCTCTTTTCACTGATTATTTTATTTCTTTATTTTTATAGCCTCTGCTAAGTATCTTTCAACGGAGAGAGATTTGAGAAACGTTTTTCATATATATTTACGGGAATTTTTTCATTTTCATTAATATTATTATAATACGTCGTTTTTCCTATTCATCAGTTTGAGGTATTTCTAAAGGTTATCTTGGAAAAACAGTTCCATATATATATATAATATATATATATATATATATATATATGTATATATATATATATATATATATATATATATATATATATATATATATATATTATAATATTTATAACACGGCTGATGATGGTGGAGTTATGTGAAGAGAGAAATCATTTATGATTCATCCATTTAATTATAAATGTTGTAGCAAACGCTGTTTTTTTCCTAGAATTACTTGATGTTAGACGAAATGGCTCAATGATGAATATATATTTATCTCTTTACATATTTATCTCTCTCTCTCTCTCTCTCTCTCTCTCTCTCTATATATATATATATATATATATATATATATATATATATATATATATATATATATATATATATATATATATATATATATATATATATATATATATATATATATATATTTATATATATAAATTCGGCAGATTTCATGCTAGTTCTAAATTTACTTTGTCAAAATAAAATAGTATTTTTATAAATGCCTATTTGTAGTGCCAATTTGCGGGAATCAACCATTCACATACCTACTCCATGCTTGAAAGGTTGAAGAAGCTTTGAAATATTTATAGTTTGAAGGTTTTAAGAAACTGAAATATTTGTAATTTTTCATGAATGTCGTATATAAAGTATACATACATCATCTTGCGCCTTTAATGATACGGATATCATTTTGAACAATATGTATTTGTTGATGTAAACAGTGAATTAGTACCTGGTTGTTAATCAACTACGTTAGGAGAAGGTCGTGAACGAACAACATAATTCTATAGAGTTGCTAGTTACATTGTGGTTACTCCTCTCCAAAAAATCCCACGTATATATTGTTTTATACCATTAACACACTGAAAATGTTGTAAAGACAATTTTATCGTGGACATGAATCAGGATGATTAAGGCGTTAAATATTCTTGTTTTTTTTTTCGAGTTTTTTTACTTTTTTAATTCGAGGAAATATTTAACGACTGACACAAACGTTCTGTATATTTATTCATTAAATATTGGGAGACATTTTCAGTTATGGTTATCACTTCCAATAATGTTTCTAATATAACTTTTGTTATTTTTCTAATTATTTTACATACAAAGTACTGCCCTGACTTTGATTTTATATGAAAGGAGTGACTTATTTAAAATGAAATAACTTAATCTTGCAGGTATAAATATATATTTGTTTGATAATGTGGTTGACTAAAGTTAAAAAGTGGTAAAGTATTCACTGGTGAAATGCTCCCGTTTCATTCTGTTACATCTTTTTCAAAGAGAAGTGAGAGAGGAACAGAAAAGCTCAGAGGCCAAAGGTTTCATGTATTTTGCGCAAGGATTGTTCATCTCACTCCTATTAGCTCTGAAATTGCATGCCAGTGTTTCTCACCTGTGAACATGCAGCAGTTTCGCCCTTCCATTGCAAATAAGACAAGAGTCGATACGGGGCGATTATATCCTCGAGATTAGCATTCCCATTACGTTCTTTATTCCGAGGGCATTTGAAGGTAATTTATTGCCGGAGCAGCAAAATTTTCAATGAGATCCATCCCATAATGGACCCTATTGAAGGGCGCCATAAGGGAGGAGGAGGAAGAGGGATTTCAGAATTGCCCCATATGGTAAGTTCTCCCCCACGTGGGAATAATTAACAAAGCAGGTAATTATCAACTTACATAAAACCCATTGTGCCAAGGCTCTGAACGGCCCACCTTAATTATAATTAGATATCTTTGAGCACCTGCCCATTGTCCTCTCACACAGCCATTCGAGCCTTTTGATATTACTTTGAGACGCTCGAAATTGGGTTAATGATGATAAAAAAGATAGAAGCCCCGTGGAAATAGTTCTGCTGGACGGGATGTAAAAAGGGCACCATTTACATGGGAAGTGAATCGAACACTTTAATGAATAAAGAGGAAATGATGCATACTCTCTCTCTCTCTCTCTCTCTCTCTCTCTCTCTCTCTCTCTCTCTCTCTCTCTCTCTCTCTCGTGAAATGTTATGTTCCTTACTGGTAGCATTCTAGGAAATTATTACTTTCAAATTATTACATAAAATTTTGATGTTTTCGTCAGTGATCGATTAGTGAGCTTGTTTTAGTTTGGAAAGAAGTTACGGGATTTTAGTTGATGACAACAATAAAAGGAATTTGTATGAACTATATATATATATATATATATATATATATATATATATATATATATATATATATATATATATATATATATATATATATATATATATATATATATATATATATGGATATGCTAAGAGAGACAAATTATTTCCTTATCAAAAATATTCGCAATTCAAGTACTTACAGATTTCATATCTGTGATGACGAGATATATACTATAAAAGAAAAAAATCGTTAGTGCTGGCAGACGTTGAAAGATAAAATGGATAAAGTAAATAAAACCTGGGGTTAAACTAAGTAATTCTTACAGTTCACAAGAATTACGTTTAAAGATGTAACCTGGATATTTTAGCGTATTAAGTAAATGTACAATGGGAAAATTATTGGGATAAGAAAACTTTTACTTCTAATATAGTAAAAACAAGCGGTAAAAGATTAGATATCTATTCATGATCACAAAAATAATAACAGCTTCTTTGTTATACTTTTTTTTTTTCACCGATCTTATAGTACCAAATTACGTGAATACGTAATTTTTAATTATTTCCCAATCAGTAATTTTCCAAACCTTTTCATTTGTGTGTATTGTGTGGCTTCATAGTGATTTGGAGATATCCTTAGAGAAGATGTATTATACGATACAGTGAGAATTTTTTTTACATGTAAGCTTTTCGATCTTCAACAAAGCTTACTGTTCAAGTCTTTAGTTGCTGACTCTCATCTTAATTGGACAAAAATTGCTGTCTGTTAAATTTCTTATTTCTGATCTAGATATTGATATCTGGCACCGTCGTTCAATTAGTTCTTTATGTATGTTGCACAATTTATTTTTACAATTCAGACTATTTCATTCAGATCTTCCCAGACTGTACGCATTACTAGGTGAGGAGTTCATTCTAAGTCTTACCTTCTCCATCATAAGACTCAATACTGCACAGTATTCTAGAAGTTTTAATCTTGCTGTGATCAAAGTATGGAATGATCTTCTTAATTAGGCGGTTGAATCTGCTGCAAATACTTTTCTGTTGAACAGGTTGACAAAAGTCCCTTTTCATAGTTTATATATAACGGATCTCTTTTAACATTGTTACTGATCTTTTTTTTTTTATTTATTAATAAACTATTATGTATAGTTTATTTATTTCCTGACCCCATTGGACTATCCCTGCTAGAGCCCTAATATTTTTGAGCACCTGCCCACTGTTTGGCTAAAACTTGCTGAGTAAACTGTTTTTTTTTTTTTATATATATATACATATTTGTTTTATTGGGGTTTGTTGGACGACTGTATGTAAATTTTGGAATTATAGCAAAAGAGGAGGGAGAAAAGATGACACAATCCGAGGAAAAAAAGTCCACATTTCGTGATATACGAACTTTTTATAAATAGGTATTCGTCTTGATATAAATTGATTAAATAGAAGAATCTATGAAAATATATTGACTTGGGAGAAAATTGAATTTGCAAATAAGCATATGGATAAGATACTGAAATAAGTGCAAACACTCACACGCAAACAAAGAGAAGAAAGACCCTGTCCCTCTTAACAGAACCTTTCCCGTGGCCCCTTCGAAGACGTTATCGCTCGAAAAATCATTTTCCTGCGATAGGGTCTTTTCGATTTTCATGGTTTTGGTCACATTCCCTGACTGGAATTCCTCCCTGTGAGTCATATTAATGGGACGTGTCTTAAAATTCTTTTCAAACTCCCATCATGTTCCTGCCGCACTTGAAGCCTCGCTCCTTACATGGCTCTCCTTGCCCTCCACGTGTTCGAAAGCCTCTTCGGCACCTCAGTCACGTAACGCCCCCAACAGACCACTGCATCTTGCCAATACTTTTCAGAACATTGGTATTTTCCAGGGCGAAATGGCATCACACTAGGTTTACCATTTCTGATATATATATATGTATATATATATATATATATATATATATATATATATATATATATATATATATATATATATATGATACTAGTGTACGCGACCCGTTACAAAGTAACTGCTAAATATTTAGATAGATATGCACACGTACCCCTCTCTCACTGGTGGACGACTAGTCCTCCCCTCTACCCGAGGGACGGAAAGAGCAGAGCATGACCGAGGGGAATATATATATATATATATATATATATATATATATATATATATATATATATATATATATATATATATTTATATATATATATAGAATATAGCTAGCCATAAGCTATTTATTATATAGGGGACATTAAGAAAGATAGAATGTCGCCATGACATTGATTTTAGATAATGGCACCTAACAAAACTTGGTTTATATGCGTGTTTTCATTTTTTTGAAGGGTATTAATGTTATTATTGTCGTAGTATTTTTTATTCTAATTATATTATAGGTGATAGGACATTCTACCATCAAATTTCACAAGGAGAAACATGTTTAGTGCAGATAAGAGTTGCTCTATGTAATCGACACACCACTCAGTCTTGTTTTTTAAGTTT
>NC_090755.1:3487812-3510312 GCF_036898095.1 Palaemon carinicauda | reverse complement strand
GTAGAAGTCTGTAAAAGAATAAAAAGAGAGAATTTGAATACTGACGGCAAATAAAACAAGGAGTAAATTATCGTATTAAAAACATCATCCATCTTTTTTTTTTTTTTTTTTTTTTTTTTTTTTTTTTTTTTTTTAGTAGTAGTAGTAGTAGTAGTAGTAGTAGTAGTAGTAGTAGTAGTAGTATAAAATTACCATTGATGATATGGTAAACTTCTTTTTACGTTCTTCCTCTGAGTATGAAAACTATATGTTTGTATTCATGCATTCACAGACATTTAACATTATCATTTCATTATTCTATAAATTCATAATGTTAATTTATCTCTATACGAGTTCCCTGATGTTGTAACGTTAGTATTATGCATTATGTTTTCTATCCTCAACTTTTACTTAGGATATTTTAATGATCACTCCACCCTTCTTTACTATATTCTAAGTAGATGGATTGTCATTTTACTCCATATTTATTCATTATCCCTCATATTTCTTAATATCCCTATTACAAATGGACTTTTCCTTAATCTTTTGAACCATTCTTTCCATGTTCAATCAAACTCTTTTGATTAGTTTTGAAAAGTTCAATTGTGATTCGTGCATAAGAACACACTATGCCAGTTTCAACGATGTGAAATCCCAACAGAAATTCTTGATCAACGGCGAGCATTTTTTTATCATCTTATATATTAACCTCGTTTCAGATGTGCATCTTTTATGACTAGCTACGGTACCCAGATGATAAAACTTTCTCTCCGGTACAACATTAATAGGTGTCATTATTGTCTTTGTAGCCATATCCTTTAAAGAGAAATGGCTATTTAGTATCTATCCCTCTTTATCTATCTACAGCAGATAGTTCAGGTGTTACCGGGCATTCCGCAAATAATTTAATCTTCGATAACATTTGAATATAATTTTTCAAGAAAATTAATGAATACGACGAAAAGATGTACAAAATATAGCATATTTCAAGCGGATTGACAGTTTTAAATGTATAAATGACCATAAGTTATAGTTAATATGATTGATATTATTTTAACTGACTTATGGTTACTTCTGTTTTTTTTTTTTTTTTTTTTTTTTTTTTTTTTTTTTTTTTTTTTTTTCTCTAAGAAATGTTGTTCCTATTTGTTTTTATTTTTGCCCATCCACTGTTAGTTGATACGGATATAAGCATTTTTTCGGTTAAAGGGAAGTGACGCATTTTCATGCTGAACATTTCTACACTTTTCCTATGATATGAAACTTAAGGCATTGCTTTTAATAGAGGCTTGGTGATAGGCTTTTCGTTGAAAATTACACTATGTGTATCTAAGTAAACTCTGAAAAAACCTGTGGAGAGACAGATCTAGAGATCCTGTCATTTTATATGTGTTTTCCTTCCTTTTCTAAAAAGTCCGTTCAGTTGCTTTACAGAAGATTCCTACTTTCGTCCTTCATTTGAGAAACTTGTCTGTTGTCGTCTGTAGAAACATTATTGCCTACATCCCTAATTAAGTAAGAATCTTTGTGGTAATTATTTTTTCAAGAAATTAGTTTGTGACGTATAAGAGCTTTGTTTTTACATATATTTTCATGATTAATGCTGATTAAAAGAAAAGTGGTAGTATTAGATGTATAAAAATAAGCATAATATTGATGATAATAATCATATTTTTTATGTATGCATAACAGGTATTCATTATGAAAATGTTAGAGTGAGGTGGTCTATCACGGTAGTAATGATTAGGACACAACAAATATAGTAACTGGGGGTATTTGAACAAATATTGAATTTTATTTATTTGTTGTAAACGAGACACCGTTATTAATAACACCCTTATCAAAGATCATGAAGTTTACCTGAAGACCATCAGCATCGAGACTATTAAAATTGAACCTAAGTTATTACTGCAATGTTAAACAAGTTACAGTGAACCCCATTTCATTTGTTATAGAGGTTTGTATATCTTTATTTCTAGTGAATATAACATATTTAATGACTGATAAGCTTTGTGGAGGTATTCTCTGTGTAAGTTAATGCAGTTTTTTTTTTTTAAATGTTTCTAACGTTTCTTCATACGTAGCAGAACAGTTGGACCTCCAAAGTGTGAAACTTTGTGTAGAATTATATAGAATTAAGAAATATTTTTATAGTGAAGACTCATCAGTCATATTTTGACTATTATTGTTATCAGTATTTTGTATTGTTGATTTATGTATGAAAATTTTGTACTTGCATTTATGCCTTTTGTAATTTTGTTGAACAAGAATTCATGCATAATTGTCTCTCTCTCTCTCTCTCTCTCTCTCTCTCTCTCTCTCTCTCTCTCTCTCTCTCTCTCTCTCTCTCTCTCTCCTTTAAAATATCTCATCTTAAGATCATCACTTTAACATTGCCGCATTGTTTTCTAGCTTGTGCGGTGCCCTTATGTGTCCTTTCTGGTCGTACCTTAATGTTATTTGATGCATTTATTGAATTTTTTTCTGACTTCGGTATTTCCATTAAGTTGGGCATTTTTTAAACGATTCCCTCCCGATCTCCCGATTCCATCCTTACTTACCATCTTCTTCATCTGATGACCTCCCTCTCTGTCTATCCATCCCTCTTCCCCCCGGACTCCCCATCTACTAAGAACCATGTGGTCCCTCTTCCTGCTAATACCCCTCTGGACCTACCCCTACCCATCCCTACTTCTCTCTCATTATCATTTAACAGCCAGACCGAACTCAACCTGTGGCTAATAAACTGTGTAATTTCATTCACATCGAGAGAGAAGTTGACACTGACAAGGGAAGAATCAAATATTAATGGGTCGCCAAAAGAAGTTTTATAGCCTCTTTGGGGGTTCGTGGAGGGGTCCTGGGTAAAATGGGTGGGGACGGGATGTAGACTTGGAGACAGGTGAGACAGAGGGAGGAAAAGAAAGAAGAAAGAAAGAGAAAAAGCTGCCCCATCGGGTGTGCAAATGTGTCAATAATCATACTCCATCTTTATCTCTCGATTGGTTATAAAATGTAAGAATAGGTTGCTCTTTTGAGAATATATTTTATCTGGATATTTTTCCTTAACGTTAATCCATACAGCTTAGATATCTACTGTACTTACAGTTGGGTTTTGAAATGTCGGTTTATATCATACATCTTCTTGGGGGTTAGTTATCATAGCGACCTGAAAACTATCGTTCAGAACTGACCGGCGTTGCCTTCCAAGGCTGGAGAGTGTCGGCTATTGCATTATGAAACAGATATTAAGTATTGAAAGAATAGAAGAATCCCTGGCATGGTGGCGCGATGACCTTATGCAAATATTTATTCGTTTATCGGCAAGTAATAAACATGCATACGTCTCAGGCTGCAGCCGGTGCAACGTGGTGCTACACTGATAGGGAACACCACTCGTTTATCCGAATTGTCAGTAAACCGGATGCTGATTGAATAAAAACTAGAAAAATAAACACGATGTTGAATACTCATTACTGATAATTTTTTTTTCTGCTGATTAAATTTAACCGAAGGGACCTGCTTCTTATTGATCACGTATTAGTCGAGTGAAGTGAAACCACGCAATTAACAGCCCTTTTCACCAGACAGGTGTGTCGCCTACCTAAAGGTTTTTACCTAATATAAACGAAAGATGAAAATCGTAAAATCACAGAAGCGATCAAGGAATTGCGACAAAAATGGATAGGTTTATAAACTGTTCTATTATTTTGGGGACACTAGTGGCTTTTCAATTTTCAAAAAGGCTAACATTTTCTTTAGGTTTATGTATAAATAATAAGAAATCTTAACAATGTATTTTTATTATATAAAATTTATAATTTTGTGGATGTGAGCGTTGTGTACAACGATCTGATACTTTTTATCAAACCTATTACAAAATGTTTTCATTTTGTTTAAGTAATTTTCGTAGGTTTTGTATTAAATGCAATTACTCTTCTTGGTACCTGGTTAATAAGCTTTTTGTCTTTTTTTTATGATACACTACTATCCACTGGAACATATCAAAACCGGTTGTGCGTAACCATTCTGCTATATATATATATATATATATATATATATATATATATATATATATATATATATATATATATATATATATATAAAAGACTTAAGCTTTCAAAAGGTACCTAAAGGGATTTCTCTTTGAATAGTGTTCAAAACAATATGGATGAGGTATTTCAATGATACATACACTCACACACACACACACACACGCATATATATATATATATATATATATATATATATGTGTGTGTGTGTGTGTGTGTGTGTGTTTATGGATATGCTTGTTTAATTGTATACAAAATTTTATCACTTCAATAGCATACTGTAGATCCCTCTGAAGTTATAGTTCCTCAGCCTTATTCCTTTCCAAGAAAGAATTGGTAAATATGCATATACAATTGTTATATTCGTATAAGGATTGTTTTGTCTTCGAATTACAGCATTTTATTTTTTTATTTTGTTTTTGTATTAATCTGCAAAGGTTATTTTAAGACAATTAAATAGATGTTGATTCATCATTTTATTCAAAGGTTGATACATAATTGCCCGTATGTTTATGACTATGAAATATTGTCTATTATTTGATTTGAAATAGATATATAAAAACCACCTACGAATAAGATAGAATACGTTAGTATTCGCACCCATATTTTTTTATATGACTGCGAGCAGCTGCATTTAAACTGTATATTTGCTTTTATGAATGGTATCCATCTGTTGCAGAGCAGTTGAAAATTGGATGAAAACTTTTGACAGATATGTCTTTTTTGTAACAATTTGAAATTTGCCTAAACCAACCGCGTGTCATTTTTGATAAATTGAAAACGTAAGTTATTTCCTAAATATTTTCACTCATAAAAATGCTGTCACATATATAACATCTCTTCAATAAATATTTTTAATCCTCTTTCGCCACAATTTCTGTCAAAATACTTTGGTATATATAGAACATTCAGTCACTTTATACACACACATTTATAGATGGGAGGGTGATGGATTTTATTTATGTGTATGCATACATGCATACATACAGTGAACCAATGCTATTTCTTGTCGTGAAAATTTAATACCAGTGAGTTAAAAGCAATTATCTTTCCACGGTATTTACTATCATGGAACTCTTTATTCAAATATCCCATTATTGCTAATTACTGTTTTTGTTATGCATTTCGTTATTTTACTGTAAACTGTTTGTTTTTAAATGATTACATATGACGTTTGGTGATATTTCACAGGAAAGGCCATCAAAGTCCTCGGAATTCAGTGGATTACGATAGGCAGTAATATTAACTATTTTATTAATTTAGATGAAAATAACCGGGGTTTATATACAATAGATTGAAGTGACCTACTTTAATTGAAATACAAAATAACCCGGTTTTAGATAGAAAAGACAACTTGCATTCGAAAGGGAAGGTAGAGGTTCCACATTCAACTATTAATCTTTATCAAACACCAAGCATAGCTCTGTTACCAAGCTGAGGGGATGTTATTTACATACCATAGAATTGGTCCTTATATTTTTGGATGGGCCACACCTTACTTGGTGTGTTGTGCCACACTGTGTCATATACAAAAGATCAAAATTTGAATTCTTTGTAATGTTGATAATGGTTCAAATCCAGATTTAGACTAATCGAAAAATTTTGGAATTGCCTTATTTTGTGTTTTTCAAAAGAGCATGGCGTAATCCCTTCGAATTTGATCACGAAATACTGTTTAGTTATTGTTGTCATATTTCCTTATCCAGATTGTTTCCTTCAAAGTTTTCTAAAGTCGTTACCTATTGTATTATCAATTAATTGCATACATTTTGATTTTTGCAAAAGTATTTATAGATATTTTATAAATATAATCGATTGTTAATATCTTTTTATCACGTAATTGATTGAATTGAGGTTTTCTGGCATCCTGACATCTAAGATCATTGACGCCGATTTTATCACGTAACGTATTTACTATAGCTTTATCTCTAAAGTAACGATATGATTTCACAGCCACGTTTATAGTCTAATGGTTTTCTGGTAGAAAATATAAAACCATTACTGATTAGTTAGAATAATTTAATTAATGTTGTACGATTCGAATACAAGATACTACAGTAAGCTTTATGAGTTTTGAGAATAAATTTGTAACTAGGAACTACTGGCTAAACCTTTTTGGCTAAGATGTTGAGCAAGATGTATATTATGTTTGAGTCTGTATCTGCATCATACCAATACGCATCCTTCTTAGGTACATGAAGCGGTTCATATGTATGCTATAGATGTTTTTCTTGCAAAGATTATTCATTCTCCTTTCACTAGGTTAAGGGACACAACATTAATAAGTGTCATTATTTTCTTTGTAGCTATATCCTTTAAAGAGAAATGGCTATTTAGTATCTATCCCTCTTTATCTATATATCTATATAATTATCTATATCTATTCATCCATCTATCTATCTGCCTATCCATATGTCTATATATCTATGTACCTTATAATGTATATATATGTGTATACAATACCAAATGCAGCTGTTTCTAGTCCCCTGCAGGACAAAGGCCTCAGAACTGCCCTTATTCATGTCGGGGGTTTGGCCATCAAGATTGGAGATGGTGGGGGACTTTAGTCAGATTGCTGACAGCAAACCAGCCTAGTATGGGTAGCCCTAACCATTATAGCTATGCTGGTCATGGTGATACACAAACCCTTTCACCACGATAAGATATCCCCAGACAGAAAGATATATATATATATACATATACACACACCCATATATATATATATATATATATATATATTTATATATATATAAATATATATATAATACATATATATATATATATATATATATATGTATATATATATGGGTGTGTATGTATATATATTTACACATATATGTGTGCATGTATGTATATATACATACATATATATATGCAGAAGAACCACAGGGAAAATGAAAATACAGAATATACACTTGAGTCCTGACTAGTTTCGTGATACTTCCTCAGAGGACTGATTTATTGAGAGAGGTAAAACTTGGTCAAACTGGTAAAGCCCTAGAAAAGAGAATTGAACAACATAAGAAAAGTGTCAGGTATGCTCAAGATAATAATGCACTCTTTGCCCACGTTAGAGATAAAAATCACCCTATTAATTGGTCAGGTGCAAAGAAATTGGTTCATTCAAATAACTTAGTAGAAAGAAACATCATAGAGTCCAGTTTCATAAAAGAAACCTTTGAAAACAACTTGAATATTGGTCATGGAATGTATAAACCCGACGCCTTTATATGTAAAGAGATTTGTAAACTATATAAAAAAACATTAACCACTTAATGTAGAATTGAATGTATTGTGAATAATTAACGTCGGTGTGTATATATATATATATGTATATATATATATATGTATATGTATATATATATATATATATATATATATATATATATATATATATACACACACGCACACACCTACATACATACACATCCCTAGACATTGCAAACAAAGCTGGGAAAGACAAAGAAGACGATGGATTGACAAGCTAAGAAAATGTGCGGGTACATACTGGCATAGAAAAACCATAAACAGACGTGTGTGTAAGTACATATTTCAGGGTCTTGTCCTGTAGTGGGCTAGCAACGGCTGATGATGATGAGAGAATATATATATATATATATATATATATATATATATATATATATATATATATATATATATACACATATACAGTATATAAATATATATATATATATATATATATATATATATATATATATATATATATATATATATATGTTTATATATACACACACACACACGCATATATATATATATATATATTATTCGCGTACTTGTGTGTTTTGGGGGTGTAAGATGATAGGGGGTTGGGTGTAAGATGAAATTTAGAATGTATCTCATATGAGCAATATTCACATCTAAACTACTCTATACTTGTGGTTGGGCAGTTAGGACTTAGGACAACGTTAACTTATGAACTCATTGGTTTTTGGTTCCGTGGTAACAGGTTTTTATGAGAAAAGTGTATAATTTCCTAATGCCGTGCTTTTCTGGTTATATTAGAGAACGAATTGCTGTTGCATTCGTTAATGGCCATTTTGTCTTTATGCCTTGTACCTTGAATCATCAAAAAAGAAAAAAGAAATACTTTATTTGTCAATTTTTTGCTTTATTTATTGCAGTGAATGAATTACTTATATTCTTATTAGTTTTCATACAAAATACAAAATACATAAGCTTTTTTTTCTTTTTTGAGGTGTCTTTTCAAGCAAGTGCGACTTTACAGTGTGTGACTAACGTTTTTTTATTAGCAGCGGACGAGGCAGCATTTTGTTCTAAATTAGAGAAAAGTGTCCTTTACCTTTAGAAGTTATTGCACATGTCGATTCTCTTGTAATTTGACTAAAATAACAGCCTTTCTCCCTCTGCCCCAGCATCATCTGAAAATGACTAAATTTTGGAACCTAAGTATAATAGTCTGACATATCAAAGTCAAAATCATTCTAATGTCTAAAATTCTTAGAATATATAGTTTATATATGGCAGTTATCATATTCCTGTAGTAACTACTATAGTAATGTTATTTTAAAATTCATAGGTGTTATGCCCTAGGGATACGAGGTCAACTCCTTAAATTGCTGATTATTGGATAGGGCTGTTCATTGAAACAAACAGCAGTGGAACGAACGGTATAGATTTCCAAATGTACCGACTAAGAAATGGCAAATGGCTGAAAAAATATTACTAACGTCGTAACTAAGAGTCAGGCGATGCTTTTGTCCTGAAATTTGTATTGCTAAAGAAAATCGACTTAAATTCTATTTGAGACTGAATTTGTCATTGTTGTTAACCTTTATAACATTCATAAGTGATAGAATATTAATAAGATTTTCACGTTCGAGATAGAATATTTTTCCCTTGCTATCACCTTTATAAATAGGATCATGGATGAGGTGTTGATCTAACCGAATATCCTGACCGAGAACGTACGTGTGAGATATGAGGCACCACCAGGGAATAGATTATCACGATAAATACCCGTCAGGTGGCCAGGGCAGATACCATCGGCCTTCGGACGAATGTTAGTAAGCTCGAAGACGGCGATCATTGCAGATCGAACTATATTAAGAAATAAATGAATCACACTTTGTACCAACGCTGAAGTGACAATGCCCATGAGGCCCTCTCTCATAAGTTACCCCGGACAGGGTATTAGGGTACAGAAGGGGGCCACCCGCAACCCTCTACCCCTGACACCATAAAACAAACATCTCGTGCATACCTTCGATATGCTAATGGTATTCATCCTCTCTCGTGGGTTTTCGTATATGAATATCCAACGTCATTATTATTCATTCGTTTAGTGTTTATGAACATACATTAATACGAAGGATATTTATTGTGAGATGGAGAGAGAAAACTATGTATTTTGTTTTTGTTTACATACAAGGAATAAATGATTACTGATTGAGAAGGGTTAGGAGAATTCAAGGATTTTTGCCACTGTGCTCTTGCATCTCTCTTTTGTGGCTATGTTTTTTTTTTTTCGAAATTATGAAAACCTTTTATCTACCTCTCTCTCTCTCTCTCTCTCTCTCTCTCTCTCTCTCTCTCTCTCTCTCATACTGTAGTTTAAGATTTATTTTAAAAGAGTAATCTGGTCCAGGTATACAGGAGAAGTGATTGGCTAGTCAAGAATAAAGGAAGAAGGCAAAAATAAAGCTACCAAAGTAGAATAGAGGAGACGAACGAGAACTTCAGAGTGGATATGTTGTTTTTCAGCGAAGTAAAATACAAAGATATAAGTTTTAAACAAGTAGATTACAAAATTAGATATGCTAATAGAGAATGTAATATATTTCGAGGATATGTTGAATGAAAAATAGAAGAGACACAAAGCTGGATAATATAAGAGGAGAAAGGGATAGAGAAAGTCTGAAAATATCTATTAGCCTGGCTATCTGTTGAAAATACAGGTTGAACTTATAAGAGACTGAAGGATGGAATGACACTAAGAGCCTATGGTGTTATAAATGAGATGCTGCTGTAGGTGGTGATGGCATGATTGAGTGTTCTAATAGGTGGAAAAGGTAAAATGGATGTAAAGAATGGGATAGTGTGCATGAAATGCTCTGTATGAATTACTTAAAGCTTTAATCTTTACTGCATTCTTTTAGCCACTAGCTACATTTGCTTTATATTCTTCAGTTTTACCTGTTCCAGCTTCTTTTCTTCCATTTTTCTGTTTAACCTCTTCTAATGTAGGCAGTAGCTTGGTCAGGACACCAGCCACCCGTTGAGAAACTGCCGTTAGAAAGTTATTTGGTCCTTTTACTAGTCAGACAGTGCTACACTGAATCCCTCTCTCGTTACTGGTTATTTTTTTTTGCCTTCTCATACACCAAATAACCTGGTCTATTATTTTCACATTCTACTTTGTCCTCATACACCTAACAACACTGAAATTAACAAACAATTCATCTGTACTCGAGGGGTTAACCACTGCACTGTAATTGGTCATTTGCTAATTTCAACTTGGTAAAGGTAGAAGAGACTAGCTATGGTAAGCAGCTCCTCTGGGAAAAGGACATTGTTCTTTAGTCTTGGGTAGTGCCATAGCCTCTGTACCATGGTCTTCCACTAGTCTTGGGGTAGAGTTCTCTTGCTTGAGGATATACTCAGGCATACTATTCTATCTTATTTCTCTTCCTCTTTATTTTAAGTTATTATTTATATATGAAAGATCTGTTTTGCTGTTGTTAATATTCTGAAAATATTTTAAATGTTCTTTTTTTGTAGTTTATTTATAGCCTTGTTTCCTTTCCTCACTGGGCTAATAGAGTAGCTGTTAGAAGCATAAGAGGATATTAGGTAATATAACAAGCAAGAGAAGATTTAGATTGAGAAAGTAAAACAGATGACAGAAAGATAGAGGGGGTAGAAGATTTTGGTTTAGACTATGAAGGGAGTCTGTAGATCATATATTTTATGTGAAAAATTTGTGATGAGTTTGAAGGTAAACAAGAAAATGCTCTTTAAGGCATGCATGGACTCAGGGAAAGCGTTGTAATGTGCATGTACCCAGGGAAAGCTTATGATAGACCCTAAAGGAAGTGAAAGTGGAGAATGTTAAACATATGATGTAAAAGCCAAGCTGCTGAGAGGGATTCAAACATATTTTGAGGGAAATGAATCATACTTTTCGTAAATGGGTCTGATGCACTTCAGTATCTTTTTGGATGGAGTGATGTATAAGATAGAAGAATATATGTAGGTACAAAGCTATTGGAAAATAGAATACTAATCGTGGATAGTAAAGTGATACTATTGAAACTAGTGGAAGAGTTTGAAAGTGTTTACAAGAGCAGAAAAGTTGAAAGTTCATGCCAACAAAATTAGGCATTCAGTGTAAAAGAGTACCAGGAGCAGGCAGCATTTAGTTTTGTTTCAGATGATGCAGAAATGAAGACTGTTGATTGGTACGTTTTTAGATTAACATTACGGATGAATATTTTTAATGTAATGAAGATAGATTTCAGCCATCAAGAATCAAAATTATTTTAAAACGAATCTTAGTGAAAGCAATCATTTCATTCGATATTAGTAATTGTCTGGGGATTATCATTATGTAGTGATATCAATAATGACAGTAACCTATCATAAAGATCTGTAAAATACAGATATTGTTTTAAATAATTATAGGTCAAGTTAAAAGAGTTGTATAGACAATTCTTAAAAGACGCATCAACATCTTTTGTTCATTGGACATATATCAGGAAGCTATCAAAACCCCAATTTATATATTGATTCTGTATAAGGACGAAATTCTAGCTGTAAAGGAACATCAACAATCAATTACCGTGCTTAGATGTTCTTGATACTTGTGAAATTGTTTAATAATGATTAGGACAATATTTCCAAAACCAATGTAAAAGGTTATGCGTCTTTCGCAAAATGCAACAGGTGAATTTGGTACTGATAACGAATCAGATAAGTACTCTCTAACACAGATACGTTGCTCTAAGTACTAATGTGTTCAGGGATATATATTTACACCCCATACATTTTACAGCAGAAGGACTTCTGATTAAGACATTTCTGATAAAACTAAAAGAAGTATAAATGAAGCTCACAGAATTTTTTAAAGATAAACTATCTTGAATTGCACTTCATGGTAATGTAAGGGGGATGTAAAGCTTAGGAATTTTATAATTTTAATAGATCAATCCCAATTTTAATGAGAAGGTTTAGATGTTCTACTTTGCAGGAATATATATATATATATATATATATATATATATATATATATCTCTCTCTCTCTCTCTCTCTCTCTCTCTCTCTCTCTCTCTCTCTCTCTCTCTCTCTCTCTCTCTCTCTCTCTCATTTTGGTAATGAATTCATAAATATGTATATTGTCTTGCCTTCTCTATTTTATTTATGAATTCACATGGGCGAATTCTCTCTCTCTCTCTCTCTCTCTCTCTCTCTCTCTCTCTCTCTCTCTCTCTCTCTCTCTCTCTCTCTCTCTCTCATATTGGTAATGAATTCATAAATATGTATATCGTCTTGCCTTCTCTGTTTTATTAATGAATTCACATACAAGAATTCTCTCTCTCTCTCTCTCTCTCTCTCTCTCTCTCTCTCTCTCTCTCTCTCTCTCTCTCTCTCTCTCTCTCTCTCTCTCATTTTAGGAGATAAATGATAATCTCTCTCTTGAACCTTTTATTTCTCACTACCTGTAGAGTCCTCATCTCACCTCATTACGCAACCTGCACTCTTCACACAACTTAGCGTTTGTATGTTCTAATAACCATTGTTATTTACATAAACAACAATAAACGTGAATCTTAAAGTGCATCCATAAACAATTTATGATTAGGCCTCTTTTTGATGGTAACTATAAGAGTGGGTGGTACAACTATTTTATGAAATAATGTATTGATTTTCCCTGGTAATTTCTCTAGTTACCGAAGACCGTTTATCATTAGTTTAATTAAGAACTTCTTTTAACGAGAATTATTGTCTTTTCTTTGCTTTATTGAAGTGGTTTCAACATTCAAGTCAATTTATTAGCCAAACGTTTGGAAATATATGCATATCTTTGGAACATAAACGCGTGCGCACGCACACACACACGCACTCTCTCACACACACACACACACACACACACATATATATATATATATATATATATATATATATATATATATATATATATATATATGTATATATATGCCAGTTATTACAAGGTTCAACAATTAAGTTTTGTTGTATGAGTGACCATTGTGTTGTTTTTTCTATGGAGTTCCCCATTAAGAAAAATAGCTTATAGTTTAAGAAAAAAAAGCTGTCTGTATGTGTGGTCGAAAATGGCAATACTTCTGCCTCCTTTTTTTATATATACTGTATTCCAATTACACTAAAGAAATTTAGATTGTATAGTTAGGATGAGCATGTATGTATTTTATTATTATTAATACTTGGTAGGCTGCACCCTAATTGGAAAAGCATCATGCTATAATCCCAAGGGCTCAAACAGGGAAAATAGCCGAGTGAGAAAAGGAAATAATAAAACAGATAGAATAGTGTGCCTGAATGTACCCTCAAGCAAGAGAACTCTAACCAAAGACTGGAAAACCATGGTACAGAGGCTATGG
Source organism: Palaemon carinicauda (assembly GCF_036898095.1). NCBI lineage: Eukaryota > Metazoa > Arthropoda > Malacostraca > Decapoda > Palaemonidae > Palaemon > Palaemon carinicauda. The sequence goes on along the minus strand of NC_090755.1, from coordinate 3,496,664 downwards.
CACTACCCAATATTAGAGAACAATGGTTTGATTTTGGAGTGTTCTTCTTTTAAAAGAGAGGCTAACTATAGCTAGAGAGTCTCTTCTACCCTTACCAAGTAAAGTGAAAATTAGCTACTGAACAATTACAGTGCAGTAGTTAACCCCTTGAGTCAAGAATTATTTGGTAAACTTAGTGTTGCCAGGTGTATGAGGAAAGAGAAAAATGTGTAAAGAATACGCCAGATTATTCGGTATATGTGTAGGCAAAGGATAAATGAGCCGTAACTAGAGAGGGATCCAATATAGTACTTTCTGGCCAGTCAAAGGACCAATATTTCTCTAGCGGTAGTATCTCAACAGGTGTCTAGTGCCTTGACCAACCCACTACCTTAGCATCCTGATAAGTCTGATGGTGTTTAATCACTTCAACGTGTAACTTTTTATGCAAAATGGCCTCTCAACATACTTAATATAAAAGGAAGGTATATTTAAAAAGGATAATTATTTTTTGTAACGTTTTATTTTTCCTGTTATCTAAATTAGTTTAGTATTTCCTTGTTAGATGAGGCTTATGATAGAACGAATTATGGGATATGGTGATAAATTTTATGCAACTAAAGATAGGTTGGCGATATATGTAATCGAAAAGCAGTTTCAATGCGTGAAATCGAGACAATTTCATGAAAGTTTTTAAAGGATTGAATTCTTTATGCTTACTTAGACATGCGCTAACTGATAACCGAACGTAAATGCAGTGTTTTTAGATAGGAAGCAGAATGTCGACACCATGCCATGATAGTAGCACAATCTGAAAACAATGATATTCTGCCTCTTCTTAGTCAATCTCAACCATGAGCTTGACGTAGTAGATGCATTCTTAGTTCGCTGTATAAGATACATATGTATATTCTTTATTAATATCCTGAGCATAGCTTTGAAATAACCTGTGTGCTGTTTTATGCATTGTTGTTAATTCACGTGTCTAAAGTTAACAGTTTTGTTATTTGTTGTCATTTGAGTGATTTAATTTTATCTGTTCTAGATCTGCCTTTCTCTGAAATATTAATTTCTATACCTGTATCTGAGGTGATTGGTAAATAATATTCAGGAATTTCTCGTTAATTAATATTAAATCGAATTTTTTTTTGTGTCAATCAGTATTTTAGTGAGGGTTTATAAAAAAATACACAAGCTCCCAACAATGAATTTTAGGTAATTGGTATTCATATTGTTTTTTTTCTCCTGGGCAATTTCAACAAGGTTTATATGCGCTGGAGTAGATGAATGTTCCCACTATCAATGATATTAGTCTTTTATAAAGTTACACCTGCCATTTCTCTTGCTCCTGCTAAAGGCTTCTTTCTGTGACTTTCTCCTTAAACAATTCTTAAATAATTCTTCAATTGCAGCTCCCTAAAGTTGTTTCTTTCTTCACCATTCCGTTTGCTTTGTAAAAGGAGTGCATCACAATTCATCATCGTATGGGTAGTATGAAGTGTGAAAAACTTTTCATTTGCTTTACCACAAGCCGTCTGATCGTTTGGTAACAATAGTATTCTTACCATCACTTCACTTCGTAACTTTATTCAACCAGATTGGTTTGGATATTAGGAGCATATAGCATATTCTTTTGCTTATTAGGAGATACAGAATAGAAAAAAAAAAAGAATTTATTGTTCATAATTTTCACATTCGAGGGACGATGAGCCATGCTGTTTTATTATTCATCTTTCAATTTCAGCGGTGTCCAGTTGATTAATATAATAAAAATGTATTTTACATCGTAGTTTGCACAATAAAAAGAGATTCATGTACCTCAAACCACTGGCTGGAGGAAGTCTCTGCTGCTTAGCACAGACAGATGTGTCTCGAATATGGGCTGAGGCTTTGTATCTCAAGTTTCTCCTTCTCGGATTTAGTTGTTCCTCTTTTTCCTATCTTTATGCTCATTCTTATCAGCTGGCCCGAGTTCAGAAATTGCAGAACCGTCCCACTTTAATGATAAATGCATTAAGGGAACCAAGACATCACTGGGAGAGACCGAGAGCCTTAAACATCTACCTCCGCAACAACACTCGTGTTTACTGATAATCAAATATGGCGGCGCTTGGATCCAGCTGACACGAAGTTGATATCGCTGAATAGAAGGCGATCACAACCAGAGTGGCAGTAATGAAGAGGCCCTAGGAGAGAGAGAGAGAGAGAGAGAGAGAGAGAGAGAGAGAGAGATTTATGTCATTATGTTTCAGAGCAAATTGACGAAAAAAGAGAATATGTTAGGAAGTCGTGAAAGTATGGTAAGAATAAGGAAGGGTTTAAATGAGCATTATTAAGAATAGATTTGGAAATACAAGATAGGAACTCGCGCGTGTGTGTGTTTATATATATATATATATATATATATATATATATATATATATATATATATATATATATATATATATATATATATATATATATATATATATATATATATTATATATATATATATATATATATATATATATATATATATATATATATTATATATATATATATATATGTGTGTGTGTATGTATATATATATAAATATACATATATATATATTTATATATATACTATATATATATATCTATATATATATATATATATATATATGAAGGAAAATATTAAAAATCATATATAATCATGTAACATTAGGGAGATTAAAAAGTGGAACTCTTATAAATTTGATTGACTTTATTCATGACTTTATACTAATCCTATGCCTCGCGATAAATCTATATGACGTATTCTCGTAAGGAATCTCATTAGATCTGTTTGTAAGGTCATTTCTAGAAATAGTTATCGCTAACTCATGTTAGTATTAGATGTCTACTGAATCAATCAAGCAAATTAAATTTCCTTGGGATAGTTAAATTTAGATATTGATTGACATATCAACAAGTAGCTCCGAGCTTAGAGCTTTACGCTTGACAAGTTTACAGATAACAGCTGGCAGCAAGCACTAGATTCCTCTTGATTATTTATCGATGAATAATTCTCTTCTTACCTCTTGAATTGAATTATTGGTTTCCTGAACTTTTTATTGTCTTCATGGTCATTTCAATAGTTTTATCTACCCTCTACCGTTTTTTATAGAATTTATTGTAATTAAAAAGTCGATTTATTATGAAACGAAACTTACCCACGTACAGAATTGGAATTGTATAGTTTAAGCATCAACATTATAAAGCCTGCCTGACACTTGCGCGCATTTTTGCCACGCACTGGCACGCATTGATGCGCGTCAGTCGCACTGGTGTTTTTCCCGCACTGTTCACGACCAATTCACTCCAGTTCGCGCATCGTTCACGCGACGTTCACGCGATGGCACGAATTGGCACGCGTAGTTCACGAGAAGTTCACGACACCTTCACGCGAGTTCACTCATCATTCCGCATCGTTTCCGCATCGTTCACGCCAGTTCACGAATTGGCCACTCCATATAAAAACGGGGCTTCTCCAACCCGAGGACATTCTTGGATTGGCTTTGGAAGAGACAACAATGCTTTCTGTCAGAGACACCATTGCATTGAGGAGAAGAAACGTATCTTTTTCGTTTGTATTTTTTGTTGCCCTTTATTTTTGTTTCAATAAGAAAGCATTTGATTTACATATAAATAGCAGACATAAAATATGTACAAGTATTAAGAAAGCATTTTATTTTAACATTAAAAGCAGCAAACATGAAAAGTTTTTAGGCTGTTGATTTTAAGGTAATAGAGAAAAAAGTGTGTTGAAATAAGAAATCATTTTATTTTTACATTAAAACAGCAAACAGAAAAAATTTGTTTTGCTCTTCATTTTAAGGTAATAAAGAAGAATAAGTATGTTGATGAAATAAAACATCATTTTATTTTTACATTCAAACAGCAAACTTAAAAATTTCTTGGGTTTATTTTTCAGTTCATTTTTATTTAAAACAAAAGTTTTGGGTCTTGATTGGTAATAGAGGAAAATAAGTGTGTGCATGAAATAAGACATCATTTTATTTTTACATTCAAACAGCAAATATAAACAATTATTAGGTTTATATTTTTCTTTCCTTTTCATTAATTTTTTTCGTTTCCTTTTTGTTTCTCTTCATTATAAAGTTATAGAAATAGTTTGAAACAAGACATCATTTTATTTTTACATTCAAACAGCAAATATAAGAATTTATTAGGTTTATTTTTCTTTCCTTTTCATTAATTTTTTTCGTTTCCTTTTTGTTTCTCTTCATTATAAAGTCATAAAAATAGTTTGAAATAAGATATAATTTTTTTTTCACATTAAAACAGCAAATATAAAAATTTATTAGGTTTATTTTTCTTTCCTTTTCATTATTTTTTTTCGTTTCCTTTTTGTTTCTCTTCATTATAAAGTTATAGAAATTGTTTGAAATAAGATATAATTTTTTTTCACATTAAAACAGCAAATATTAAAATTTAATAGGTTTATTTTTCTTTCCTTTTCATTAATTTTTTCGTTTCCTTTTTGTTTCTCTTCATTATAAAGGTATAGAAATAGTTTAAAATAAGATATCATTTTTTTTCCACATTAAAACAGCAAATATTAAAATTCATTAGGTTTATTTTTCTTTCCTTTTCATTAATTTTTTCGTTTCCTTTTTGTTTCTCTTCATTATAAAGTTCACGCCACTTCCTGCATCGTTCACTCCAGTTCACGCCAGTTCCCGCACTGTTCACTCCAGTTCACTCCAGTTGGCGCATCGTTCACGACTATTTCACGGCCATTTAGTGCGTGCCAATGCGTGCCACAAACTTTAAACATTTCAAAGTTCTGGGCACGCATGGTACGCTCTGGCACGCGAGTTCCCGCACTGTTCACGACATTTTCACGGCTTGTTCACGCGAGTTCGCGCATCAATGCGTGCCAGTGCGTGCCACGAATGCGTGCAAGTGTCAGGCAGGCTTAAAGCATGATTCTGACTGACGGTGAGCACAGAATAGTAGCTAATCATAACTTATGTGGGGTTTAAGTGCTATAATGCTATAATTACAAGTTCTCTTTTAACAAATGTGATATGATGTTTCAAATACTACAGTATATAGCATTCGAATATAATATCATAATATCTGCTGTGAATAGTTATTGAAATCGAAGATATCAAATTATTTGATAAATTAGAAAAACCACGTACCTTGCTCAAGTACTGTAGTCTAAATGAAATATCTAAATGCTCTTCTAACCTCACACTCACGCACTATCATTCGGCCTTCTTGTACCCAGACTCAAGGTTTGTCGCAAGTTTCATTGATGGTCATGGGGGTGTTTTTGTGTGCTTACTCTGTCTGACAACTAATTGGTGGTCTACCTTTCCAATGTTGCTTAACTTGAACAAAAGACCAGAACTTCAGAGAACATTTCATTATCTAGGTTTCTCTCTCTCTCTCTCTCTCTCTCTCTCTCTCTCTCTCTCTCTCTCTCTCTCTCTCTCTCTCTCTCTCTCTAAGGTGTGAGAGTTTGTTATAATTTCACCCTGCTATTGTAGCAAGATATTGGATCAGTATGCGCGTGTAATCTCTCAAAAAAGTTCTGGTTAACTAACTAAAAAAGTTATAGTGAATAATGTCAAGAAGTTCTGTTGTAATTTAGAAGAAGAATTCCTTGTCAGGTAAGGGGTAGTTTAGCCCTATCACAGTTTGTTTCGTAAAAGGAGATACTGATAAAACTTTATCGTTGCCACCACTAAGTGAGTTGAGTTATTGATTATACAAAATTGTTACATTACAGTTATTTAAGATAAGTTTACTTCGACAATTCATCCCAGCTGGAGGGATCGCTTACATGTCTCTGTAAGATTAGGCAGTTAGTTTATCGGTGATGCATGGGTAGGTTTGTATAGAGAAAGTCGGAGAGATGAATATAGTTATGGAGAATCTTTGATTGGAATGTATGGAAGATTTAAGGTACTAAAACAATTTATTTGTTTTGAAGCACCTGTGATGAAGCCCGGAAAACCCAAGAGGAATCCTATGGTAAAACAGAAACTGCCGTTTGTGTTAATGTGAAATATTTTTTAAACACCTTAGCTAGTTTTTGTTCATAGACATTTTGGTATATTTCCAAATGGAGCTATAATCGTTTTGAAAGATAAAAATCCTTCCTTTAGGGGCTATTTGATAATCTAATTGTGTGAACGAAATTTAAGTTGTTGAATGGCATCGGCCTCTGAGAACAAAGGAATGGAGAGGGTTCTAAAAAAAAGATGAGGGTCAAATAAAAAATTGCTAGATAGCGGATTTTAGTCTTAACGATCTCTCTTGCTTATTACATATTTAGAAATTTACTTATCCAATTCAATTCATTAATTGCGTTATTTAATTTCATATAACCTATTCATTAATCTTCATCCCTGGTATACAGATATATATTTTTTTTTTCAATTATAGTAGTCTAATTTTTAAGGATTTGGTCATTTCTCTAGTTGTTTTGGTAAATTTATTATCTTTGTGATTTTGTAGTTTGATTTGTTTTCCGGAACCTTGACCGATAAATAGTTTTTGTTCTTTTATTGATATTAGGATTATTCGTTTGTATTCTACTTTTAAGTTTAAGGAACTGTGTACGTTGTGGCATCCCATTTAAAAGATTATATTCTGTAACCACTCTTATCAGCAAGAAATCCTCCACACTAACCTGTTTTATGAATTTCCAGTATCACTTTATTGATATAGTGAGGTTTTATTCATCGCTATCAGTATATGTCAGTATATATTTCTTGATTCCATCCTTTATAAGAAAGTCATTACAAGATGTACCTCTATCCGTGGGAGAATCTCTCCATCACTGTAAAATTCAATCATGATTTTTTCCACTTAATGAGTATTACTCCTCTTAAATTTTTCAGTCCTTATCTAAATTGTTGCACACCTATACTGAAATGTCAATGAACTCTATCAGTGTGGGTTCGTTTGAGAATTCGAAAACATTCATCATCGTCCTTTTTTTTCGCCAATTTTCGAGCTCTGAATTCATATATTTTTTTTAGCTCAATAGCTTTACTTCTCCTGATTAATGGTTTTTCGCTCAATGAAATATGAGCCGATTTCCTTCTGACTTTTATTTTTGGAATCTCGCTATTCAACATCATCATCATCATCATCATCATCATCATCATCATAGTAATATTTGTTATTCTCTATATTTTCATGTTTTCAGCGCATTCGGAATTTTCGTACCTTTGCATGTTATAGCGCCATAATGAGTTGTACCTTCGTGGGTTCGTAAGAGAATTCTTCCCGACGCCTTTGCTTTCTGAAACTTCCAACATTCACTATCAACATCATCATCATCATCATCATCATCATCATCAACATCACCACCATCATCATGATCCTCACCATCACGAAAGGAAAAGCGCGTTGGTGGGTGAACCTCTTGCGCATTCTTCCTCATTTGATAAATTGCTAACTCGCAAGCATCAATCTTTCAGCGGAGCAGCACATTCATTTGTCTTCCGGTTCTCTCTCTCTCCGTTTCTTCGGATGCTGTTAATTCCCTATTTCCCATCATCTTCATTTATGTACGAAATGCCTCTTGGGCGTTTGTTTTAATTGTGTATGCTTATGTCTGTTTGTACATATTCGTCAGTATAAATGAAATGCTTGTATATTAATTCCTTTCTTTCTACCTTTTGCAAAGACTTTTAAGTTTAATATATGAATTAATATCATAATACCTATGATATCTGTAGAGTTGTTTTGTTCTTAATATTATCTTTATTGATCACTATTGGGGAATCAATAATAGTGCTCTATTGTCACCGTATTGATTTATGTTTGTTTTATTTTTCATAAATCGATGAATCGAACGAAAGAGCAAAACTGGCTTTTTTAATTTAGATTAACTTTTTCTGACTAGAACGATTTTTTTATTATAAGAATCAGTGAAATATGATATTTTATTTGTATAATACGGCCAATTATGAGTATTTGATATTTATAATTGTAGATTCTTTATAATTTTTTCGATGGTCAATGTATATTAAAACCTAAGTAAATATCTCCTTGCATCCTTGAATGAAGTTCGTTTATTGGAACTATGAATTCTTTACGCAGTCATGGTCATGACAGAATTTAATTTTTAGTTCTAGAACTTATCCAATATATTTTCTAGGACAAACATTCACGCAGCCACTAACACACCTACGGTTAGCTCACTGGAATTGGGAGTACTTCAGTTTTGCTGCGATAAAGAAATATCTTTAATTATAATTATTTACGTATTAATTAATTCGTATACTATCTTAGGGGGATCGTACCAACAACTATTATTATTATTATTATTATTATTATTATTATTATTATTATTATTATTATTATTATTAATATTATTATTATCATTAATATTATTATTATTATTATTATTATTATTATTATTATTATTACTAGTTAAGCTACAACCATAGTTTGAAAAGCAAGATACTATAAGCCCAAGGGCTCCAGCTGGGAAAAATAGCCCAGTGAGGAAAGGAAATATGGAAATAAATAAACGATATGAAAAATAATAAACAATCAAAATAAATTATTTTAAAAACTAACATCAAAATAGATATTTCATACGTAAAATATAAAAAGATTTTTGTCAGCCTGTTCAACATAAAAACGTTTGCTGCAAGTTTGAACTTTTGAAGTTCTACCGATTCAACTACCCGATTAGGAAGATCATTCCACAACTTGGTCACAGCTGGAATAAAACTTCTAGAATACTGTGTAGTATTGAGCCTCATAATGGAGAAGGCCTGACTATTAGAATTAATTAAACGTATTATAACATCCTATGTCTCACAAATTAAAATATTTTTCTTCACCTCCATTATCCTCATCATAGTCATCACTTTCTCT
>NC_090755.1:3475312-3482812 GCF_036898095.1 Palaemon carinicauda | reverse complement strand
CAAGATAGTTATTGGGTAATCTTGCCTGCAACATTACGCACGAAGTTTTCATAGCGAATGGTTCGACATTGGCGAACACAAGGGGCATCTGAGCGTAGAGGTGTGTGCTGTGAACGATAAAGGGACTCTTCTTTATTTTTCAGATATGCTAATTTTATCCAAAACATGACTGCCACCATTTTAAAGTAATTTTCGTAATATTCATGTACACAGTTGCTTCTGGAGTGCAGGGAATTTTACCATTGTGTGTTTTTTCGGTTCCTTATGCTATTTTTTCATTGTTTATTTTTGTAAGTTGTGATTTAAATAAATAGGTTGTACTTGCTGTCTTAATATGTTTGTACCTATCACAAAATTAAGTCTATTTTAGTAAATGCTATTAACTGATATTCCCATTGTTTTTGGTATTTCCCTGTGATATTTCCATAAACTAAAAAAAAACTTATTTTTATTTTTTAATGAACTTTCCTTTTCACTACTTAGTTTATAAATATCAATTCAAGATCATTTTCGCTTTTCTTATCATCTGATAAGGTAGTTACTTTTTTCTAATCGTTGTATTTTATTTTCAGGTAAGGAAGGCCTTTGCATATTTAGAAGTACTTAAAAGGTAAGTGCTTATATCCTTATTCATACTTATTGTGACTAGTATCTCTCTCTCTCTCTCTCTCTCTCTCTCTCTCTCTCTCTCTCTCTCTCTCTCTCTCTCTCTCTCTCTCTCTCTCTCTCTCTCTCCTTATTTCATTCCAGGCTTTGGTGGTTATTTTGTATTGTAATGAACATTATGATTTCTAAAAAGCAAAACGGGATTCTTTTTAGGATAGAACAGATATTTCATAGTGTTCCGATATCCTTTTTGATGTTTTTTAATTTTTTTTGTATATATAACTAGAAATATATGAAGTAAAATACATTTTAAACGAATTTTTATGAACGTTTTAATTTGAAAGCTTAGATATTCTGGAAATTCTCCTATAAATGTAATCTCAAGATAAGGATGCGACTTACTGGCTAGTTGTATAAAGGTCTAATGTTGAAGTTTCTTGGAAAAAGCAACTACTTCCTGTATATGCTGGAGAATGGGGCTTTTTGCATGTGCTGTGCTAGGCTGGTTTATTCATTTTACTGTATAATAGAAAAAAACAGATTATGCTTACACATAAGAAAAAACTACATCTTCAAGATTTTTCGCGAGAGATCGCATAGCATATATGCTAACCTTGTATTCAAACTCGGCACCAAATAACTTCTGTTACACGACTTAAAACTGTAGCCACCTCATGTAGGACCATTTTAACAATCGAGTACAATAATTTTAGGAAAATTGCAAAATTCCCTCAGTACAGTAACCGGAGTGAAATTCTAGTCAATTTAAAAGCATAAAGATCGTTCATATGCTGAAAAAGGAAACAAGAGGTCATTGCACTTGCAGCATAACATCCTAGACTAGAGAATGACCATATATATATATATATATATATATATATATATATATATATATATATATATATATATATATATATATGTACATATACACATACATACATACATATATATGATAAATTTTGCACTTTTAGACGTATTTTTTTCACATTCAAATAAGCCATATGTTGTACAACTCCTAATATCTGGATTCTCTCTATACCTCGGGATCAGAGACCCAAGGGGGAATCAACTCAAAGATAATAGCACCAGGAGCTATTATCTTTGAGTTGATTCCGCATTGGGTCTCTGATCCCGAGGTATAGAGAGAATCCAGATATTAGGAGTAGTACAACATATGGCTTATTTAATATATATATATATATATATATATATATATATATATATATATATATATGCATATATATATATATGTATGTATGTATTGAAGTGCCTAAACTATGACCTGGGAGGACCAGGCTATGGCTGTTAGTGACTCCCTAGTTTGACATACAGTAGTTCCTCAAACACCCCATCACTGACTTACAAGAAGGTTTAAGTAGCGGAAACTGACGTGATCTAAGCAGGGCTCGAACTCCCTCTCATGGATTACTAGTTAGAGATCCAGCACTTAAATCAAATAAGTATTAGTAATGGAATTCAAATGAATTGCATAGAAATAAGTTTTTACTCTACTATCACTGAATAACAAGAAATCAGTTTCGTTACAAAAATCTTGTTACTTTACTATTGTCGAAGAACAACTTTTAAGAAACGTCTGCTGTACTGACCTCCATTTTGCAATGCGCATAAAAAAGAAAATGATGCTTATCTGAGGAATCAAGTTTTAAATCATTATTAAACTAGTTCTTTCTCAGTAATCGGACCTTTCTCAACAGTCGTTTATAGGACTGCTTTGTATATACGCCACCGTCTATGTTCTACATTGTTGTTACTCCAGAAGTATATGAATCTGTTGTATACACACAGTCATGAATTGTTATTTATATGTATGATATGTATGTTTATATGTATGATTTCATTCATATTTGTCACTAATTGCATCAATAGAGCTACTCATTTTGTATTACCTTGCTGAACGAAGAAAGAGAAAACCCTCCGGTAGATTTACCACATGACTACATATGTGATTTGTCTATTTTCCATATAATTTAGATTATAGTATACTCTTTACTTTCATGTCCTGTATCATACAGGTTGTAAGTCATACCATAACAGGGTAATCACTTCTCCGTCAAGACAGTTTTTACTGAACTACAGTAACGTTAATTTTATGCTTGCTAATTTTGGAATATTTTTTTTTGAAATGCCGATGTGCACTTCACCTTTTATTACCCAAGTTTTTAACTCCAATGGTAATTATTGTACTCTATCTTCCTTAAAGAATAAAATTTTAGAAAATGTGAATGTTGTGAGTAATTGCATGATTAGGCATTATTCTTATCTTTTTATATGAACGAAAAAGTATGAGAATATCTCAGGTTCTCCAGTTGATAGGCTTGCTATCTACAAAAGCCGGTCTGAGAACTGAGGTTGCCGTCTGACAGACTTATTACGCAAACTGGCTTCACAACATAAAAAGTTGAGGTTTAAATAGAATAGACTTTTTGAGCATAAAGTTGGTTGAAGAGAAGTCATTTAAGACAAATGCGCATGGTTGGAGCTAATTATGAAGTCTTTTGTATTAAAAATCCACAGTTGTATATATTTTGTTAAATGCACTTTTTATAAATGTGTAACGTATATTACTGTGGATTTTTAATACCCAAGATATTTTGACACGCCATGGAGTTTTATTCAAGTTACGAAGTCTTATACGTGTATCAGCGGACGTTTCTCAACAGCTAACTTTAAAAAGGTCAGCTTTTAGTCCAAATAAACAGATCCTCTATCTTATATTTTCTTCTCGAACTGTTAGTAATATTTTCGTTTTATATATGGAAATATCTAGTATTTCGAGTCTCAGATGCTTAAAAGGGATTCTTACATTTACCTCTCTCTCTCTCTCTCTCTCTCTCTCTCTCTCTCTCTCTCTCTCTCCATCATGTCCGCACCCGAGAATGTTCAATTTCTAGGCATAGTTTTTTTTCTTGTTATTTAAACCAAATCTAATTTGAAAATTATAATCGCAGAAAATGCTCACGACACTAATTATTTGAGAAATGTTATATGTGCTGGATCAAGATACATCACAAGAAAAGTCCCTACTTATTGTTTAAATGGGAGATTTGCAAATTATAACCACCACACTATTATCGAAGGTTATTATAGTGTTTTATATGAAGCGAGGTATTAAATTTTTCATTGCGTAGCTATGAGGAATATATTTTATGGTGCTCTAAATCCAAAACGCCAGACGCATTGAATCATTTTACAATATTGGGTTTCTACTGAATTAATAAAAACATCTAAAATATATTTTATTTAGCATTATTTCATCGAAATTTTTCTAGGCTGGTTATAAAAGGCATTACGGAATGTACACTTCAATTTGGAGCCATTCGATCATTATATTTATCATTTGCGCTGTTTATATAATTGAGCTTTTTGATCCTTCAAAACTTACTTCTTCTTCTTCTTCTTCTTCTTCTTAGCCTTTGTGTCTCCTTATGACCCCTTGTCGCCTACACAAGAAAACTTGGATGGTGCAAGTTTCAATAACGCATGGTATTTTACGATAAGTGTTGGCAACTTTAAAAATGCATAAACTTGAGACTGAGTTCTCTCTTGGTTCTCGTCTGTAATAATTAGTGTTAGATATGCTGATGATAAATTGTCTTATTTATATCGTCATTTAAATTGACTCAACCTTTTATATAACGAGGGTCTCTTGCCATAATGTATCCTATCTACTTTATCAGCGCGACTGAACCTATAGGCTTTTAAATTTATAACCTTTTTTTTTACCATTTATAAGCTCTGCGTGCAAGTTATCTCTTACTAATAACCTGGGTTAAGTAATGTTAGATGTGCTGTATTTATTTTACTCGCGTTTTTACGATGTTTCTTATCACTAGATGCTAGATGACTCCAAATCAATCAGTGTGGTGGTTTTTTTTTTTTTTTTTTTTTTTTTCTCCCGATCATAATTCTATTCCCATTCGTCGCCCTGTGACGTCATCTGGGCCTATTTTGACGTTTTTATTTTCATCCAGTTATCAATGCCAATTTGAAGAGGTTCTCCGACCGGTGCAATTAAATTTGAATGCTTTCCGAAGTCTCACTCAGTTTTATGTCTTATCGGCTCATTATTTCTGAATACTTCATGGTAGAAATAATGATATTCCTCCCCATGGGTTCATGAGCCTCTTAGGTTTCAAGTTTGAAGGATGTTGTTTTTGGCTGTTTTAAGAATGACTGATTTTCTTCGTTCTATTAGGAATGCATCTCTTTGATCTACTCACAATACATATCATCATCATCTCCTCCTACGCCTATTGACGCAAAGAGCCTCAGTTAGATTTCGCCAGTCGTTTCTATCTTCAGCTTTTAATTTAATACTTCTCCATTCATCATCCCCTACTTCACGCTTCATAGTCCTCAGCCACGTAGGCACAGGTCTTCCAATTCACCATAATGAATTGATTAGGTGAATATTGCAATTTCGATGGTTTTCATAACCACTGTTCTATAGAAAGGAATCTATATGGTTGCCTATCAATTAGAGATATTTGGTTTTTCTTACTGGAGGTCAGTGTTTTTCTTTTGTATACATTGTTCTAAAGATGACGTAATGAAAATTATTGTTCTCTAGAGGAGCAGTGACCTATCTACTTATCTCATATGGGTTCGAATCCTACTCAGGCTGGGATAACTTATGCATAAGATTCCCAATATGTGTTTATTATTCCAGTGTTAAAGTAAATTCGATAAAAATGAGTTATGGCGTTATATTTGAAAATATCTAAAGTCAAGTGTGAATTAGCGACAAAATTATATGTATATATATATATATATATATATATATATATATATATATATATATATATATGTATATGTATATATATATGTATATATATGTATGTATATAAAATGTGCGTATTTGTGTGTAGATAAATTTTATAATTCGATGACAAATTCACAAGTACGAGATAATACTATTGTGTTGCTAACAACAAAGATATCCTCTTTTTGTTATTTCACCGTTGCTATAATGTTTAGATATACTTGAACTGGGAAGTATCATATGATTAATGGGATAGCTTACTCAAAATTATGATACGGAATGATGAAAACACAATGAAACATAAATAAGTTTAAAAAAGTGAAGTGTCTTGATCCAAACCGATTTGACTTTTATTAAATCGAACAAGGTCAAAATGGAAATATATAATATAAGTAGGTTTTAGCCGGATATACTTACCCACTTCAATCATTTCCTATTCATGTAATGATTGAAAAACAGCGAAGGGCTTCACCTGCCAGTCTTTGCTTACTTCTTATCTCATGGCAACAGGTGCCCTATCCGGTCAGACCTCAGTAAATTTGAAAGCATTACATCCTCTTCTGTATATTATACTGCACGCACGCACACAAACACATACACACACACACACACACACACACATATATATATATATATATATATATATATATATATATATCGTTATCATCAGCTGTTACTAGTCCACTGCAGAACAAAGGCCTCAGACCAGTTTATACCCCCAAATTTTCGTCAGTCCATCGTCTTCTCTTCCTTCCCCTGCTTATTTTGCAATCTATAGGGACCCAGTTTGTTATTACTAAAGTTCGTCTATTATCTGTCATCCTCATTGTGTTTCATGTCCATGACCATTTCTCTTTTTTTTACATGTTAGAATATCCTTTATTCAAGTTTTCTTTCGTATTAATGTTTTTTTGTCTCCTAGTGTTATTCCTGTTATTATTCTTTTCATAACTCTTTGAGTTGTAACTAGTTTATGCTCTAAATCTTTAATAAGGCTCCAAGTTTCTAATGCATACGTTAATACTGCTAGGACCATCTGATTAAATACTTTTCTTTTTAGAGAAAGTGGCATTTTACCTTTCATAATCTCACTTTGTTTACCAAAAGCTCTCCATCCCATGCTTATCCTTCTTTTAATTTCGGTCCCATGTCCTGGGGAAGCACTTACTTGGCTGTCTGAAGTACGTACATTCATTAACAATATTTAGTGGTTCGTCTGTAACCTTTATTTGTTGTGTGTCTGTATTTTCATTGAATATTATCTTAGTTTTACTCATATTTATTTTCAGTCCTACGTTTCTACTTTCTCTGTTCAAATTTTCTATCATCTATTACTGGACTTTACTTAGATGTTTTATCTTTGTGTGTTCGTGGGTCCTTGGTTGCGAGCCTTTTTGTTTATGGATTTTTTATTTTGTATATTCATATATACATGCATCAAATCACAAGTAGTTCAAGAACTCGGCTAAATTAAGACCAGATGAAGAGGTAAACTTGTTAAAGATTGCTTAGGGTTAGAAGTTTATTTTTTTATCTTGTCTCATCTACGCCTCTTACAATAGAGAGAGAGAGAGAGAGAGAGAGAGAGAGAGAGAGATTTGGAATACAATATAAGCAGTGTTTACACCCGTTCGAGTTCAAAGCTCTCAATTCAAGATAAGATTAGACATTTAAGTTAGAGTTAAACCCCGATTTGAAACTAAGCGTGTTTTATCTTTAGTACCCAGAGTTAGATGGCTAGTAATGGCTTGCACTTAGCCGGGGAAACACGGCAACAGCTTCTGCGGGCGCCCTTTGTTAGGGCCTTTTAAGAGCCATCTCATCAGCTTTTATCTATTCTCAATCTATTCATTTCAGGTATCATATCTATTAAAAGTTTAGTGAAGTTATTTAGGTGTACTTTAGCAGCCTACTTTAATTAAAGAATAAAGTTCTCTCCCCGTGTAAAGATTACGGTGGATTTTCAGTCGCGAGGAAATGCTGAGTCGGCATAACTTGGCGCTAGGAAAAAAAATTTATTCGGTTAGATAGTTCGTATTGGCGCTTGAGGGTACTTCCTCCGAGTTACTGCGGCGGGAGTTCTATCAGTATTTTATATTATTTACCTGAGG
>NC_090755.1:3447812-3470312 GCF_036898095.1 Palaemon carinicauda | reverse complement strand
GTTTTTCATATTCAAATAAGCCATATATATTTTTGATACATTAATGTCTGGATTCTCTTAACGACCTCGGGATCAGAGCCCCAGGCGAAATCACACAAAGACAAGAGCTTGGCTCCGGCCGGGAATCGAACCCTGGTCGGCAAGCTTGTATAGACAGTGACTAAGCCACTTGGCCACGAAGAAAGATAAAAGTCAATGACAATTCTTCTGTACTTATACCTGTCGAATTCAGGTATTTTGTACTTAGAATTGAAATCAACCCATCTTCACCATCGTAGCTAATTGATAGTTTGTTACTTGGCATTCAATTAATGATAAATTTTGCACATTTTTACGTGTTTTTCATATTCAAATAAGCCTTATATATTTTTGATACATTAATGTCTGGATTCTCTTAACGACCTCGGGATCAGAGCCCCAGGCGAAATCACACAAAGACAAGAGCTTGGCTCCGGCCGGGAATCGAACCCTGGTCGGCAAGCTTGTATAGACAGTGACTAAGCCACTTGGCCACGAAGAAAGATAAAAGTCAATGACAATTCTTCTGTACTTATACCTGTCGAATTCAGGTATTTTGTACTTAGAATTGAAATCAACCCATCTTCACCATCGTAGCTAATTGGTAGTTTGTTACTTGGCATTCAATTAATGATAAATTTTGCACATTTTTACGTGTTTTTCATATTCAAATAAGCCATATATATTTTTGATACATTAATGTCTGGATTCTCTTAACGACCTCGGGATCAGAGCCCCAGGCGAAATCACACAAAGACAAGAGCTTGGCTCCGGCCGGGAATCGAACCCTGGTCGGCAAGCTTGTATAGACAGTGACTAAGCCACTTGGCCACGAAGAAAGATTAAAGACAATGACAATTCTTCTGTACTTATACCTGTCGAATTCAGGTATTTTGTACTTAGAATTGAAATCAACCCATCTTCACCATCGTAGCTAATTGGTAGTTTGTTACTTGGCATTCAAGTAATGATAAATTTTGCACATTTTTACGTGTTTTTCATATTCAAATAAGCCATATATATTTTTGATACATTAATGTCTGGATTCTCTTAACGACCTCGGGATCAGAGCCCCAGGCGAAATCACACAAAGACAAGAGCTTGGCTCCGGCCGGGAATCGAACCCTGGTCGGCAAGCTTGTATAGACAGTGACTAAGCCACTTGGCCACGAAGAAAGATAAAAGTCAATGACAATTCTTCTGTACTTATACATGTCGAATTCAGGTATTTTGTACTTAGAATTGAAATCAACCCATCTTCACCATCGTAGCTAATTGGTAGTTTGTTACTTGGCATTCAATTAATGATAAATTTTGCACATTTTTACGTGTTTTTCATATTCAAATAAGCCATATATATTTTTGATACATTAATGTCTGGATTCTCTTAACGACCTCGGGATCAGAGCCCCAGGCGAAATCACACAAAGACAAGAGCTTGGCTCCGGCCGGGAATCGAACCCTGGTCGGCAAGCTTATATAGACAGTGACTAAGCCACTTGGCCACGAAGAAAGATAAAAGTCAATGACAATTCTTCTGTACTTATACCGGTCGAATTCAGGTATTTTGTACTTAGAATTGAAATCAACCCATCTTCACCATCGTAGCTAATTGGTAGTTTGTTACTTGGCATTCAATTAATGATAAATTTTGCACATTTTTACGTGTTTTTCATATTCAAATAAGCCATATATATTTTTGATACATTAATGTCTGGATTCTCTTAACGACCTCGGGATCAGAACCCCAGGCGAAATCTGATCCCGAGGTCGTTAAGAGAATCCAGACATTAATGTATCAAAAATATATATGGCTTATTTGAATATGAAAAACACGTAAAAATGTGCAAAATTTATCATTAATTGAATGCCAAGTAACAAACTACCAATTAGCTACGATGGTGAAGATGGGTTGATTTCAATTCTAAGTACAAAATACCTGAATTCGACAGGTATAAGTACAGAAGAATTGTCATTGACTTTTATCTTTCTTCGTGGCCAAGTGGCTTAGTCACTGTCTATACAAGCTTGCCGACCAGGGTTCGATTCCCGGCCGGAGCCAAGCTCTTGTCTTTGTGTGATTTCGCCTGGGGCTCTGATCCCGAGGTCGTTAAGAGAATCCAGACATTAATGTATCAAAAATATATATGGCTTATTTGAATATATATATATATATATATATATATATATATATATATATATATATATATATATATATATATATATATATATATATATATATTTATATATTTATATATATATATATATATATATATATATATATATATATATATATATATATATATATATATATATATATATATATATATATATATATATATATATCATTACCTCCTACGCCTATTGACGCAAAGGGCCTCTGTTAGATTTCGTCAGTCTTCTCTATCTTGAGCTTTTAATTCAATACCTTCATTCATCATCTCCTACTTCACGTTTCATAGTCCTTAGCCATGTAGGCCTGGGTCTTCCAACTCTTCTAGTGCCCTGTGGAGCCCAGTTGAAAGTTTGGTGAACTAGTCTCTCTTGAGGTGTGCAAAATGCATGTCCAAACCATCTCCATCTACCCCTCACCATGATCTCATCCAAATATGGCACTTGAGTAATCTCTTATAGTTTCATTCCTAATCCTTTTTTGCCATTTAACTTCCAATATTTTTCTGAGGGCTTTGTTCTCAAATCTAGAAAATCTGTTGGATATTGTTTCATTGTCATACCAGTACTCATGTCCATACAGTAACACCGATTTCACTAAACTGATACATAGCTTGATTTTTATATGTAATTTAAGGTGATTTGATTTCAAAATTTTATTTAACCTAGCCATTGTTTGATTTGCTTTATTCAATCTTTCATTTAACTCCATTTCTAAAGACCCTGTATTGGAGATTATACTTCCTCAATATTTAATTGACTCCACCACATTAATCCTTTTTCTTTCTAATGATATTTCATCTTTCGTTGTATATTCCGTTCTCATCATCTCTTTCTTTTTTCTATTTATCTTTAGCCCAACCTCATGTTATATTTCATGCATTCTGGTAAGCAACCTTTGCAAGTCATGTGGTATTCTGCTCATAGGGACAGCGTCATCAGCATACTCTAGGTCGGCTAATTTCCTGTGACCAATCCAGTCCAGTTCTTTTCCGCCATCCCTTACTGCTCTATGCATTACAAAATCCATGAGGAGGATAAACAATATAGGTGACAACACATTCCCTTGGTGTACTCCACTGTTCTCTGGAAATTTATTTAACAGGCTCCACTAACATTAACTTTGCACTTGCTATGCTCATGAATAGTGTTACGATCTTAAAATTATTACAGGTTCTTTTAATAAGCAAAATAAATATCAACAACACCGATTGAAATATGGGAAATGAATATAAAAAGAAACAAAAAAAAAACACAACACGTTTATTCGCAAACTTACAAAGAAAACTAATGTTACTTCTTCGGTTACTTTAGCTGACAAACCAAAACAATCAAACACCAACAGAAAAGGGGAACCGTCAATAAGGTAGAAATACTTAAGGATTAGTTTTCTGCAGCTGCTGAGACGATACTGGTAAGGAGACTTCAGGCTTGAGAACGTTGGAGAAGGGCGGCTGAAGTTCAGATGAAACTGGCACGATGACTGGATTCAAAGACGTCACAAAAAGGGTGGCATCAAGATGGGACATCAGAGGTCTTCTTCCAAGAATTCGATGATACTGTTGAAGTAAGGCTTGAGAACGTTGCAGGTGGGCGGCTGAAGTTCAGATAAAACTTGCACGATGACCGGATTCGAAGACGTCACAAAAGGGTGGCATCAATAAGGGACATCAGAGGTCTTCTTTCAAGGATTCGATGATACTGTTGAACGAAGGCAGACTACCGGCAGTCTTGGCTACTTCTTGTCACAAGCAGGGAGGGCTAGCTGCTTCAATTTGTCTCTTCTTCTCGGCCATAGCAGGATCTTATGGAGATAGGTTTTTGTTGTCTGAAGAGAAGGTTAGAATGTGGCTCTATCAGACTTCTGGTCTTCTCTGTTTCTTCTCTTGCTAGGACTTGGATGTTATCTGCTTCGGACATAGTTCCTCTCTTGTCTTATGTCCTGTCCCATCTCTCTTAGACATTCTCTTCTTGAAGTTTGTATACCCATGTATGGGCGGAGTTAATTACAGTGGGCAGTGGTCATGTCCATGGAAGGCGTTTTTTTTAACAGTTCTGCATCTCTATTGGCTTCCTCAAAAACGCCCACTTCGATCACGCCATGGAAGCTTCTAGAAGAAATTTCTGATGCAATCCGGACCACGTGTTAAGTCGTAACAAAAGGGCAGCACATGTCCTTCCATGATGACATATATCCTAAACAAGGATTTCCCTCAGGCTCGGTTTCTCAAAATATGCTGACTCCACTAATTAAGACGATTACATCTTGGTCAAATAGGGCAGTTTCCTTATCACGGCAGCCGCTCTCGGCGAAGCTTGGTTTACTTCCAAAATGCTGATGAAAATGAAGAGATGACAGGATTGCCCAAATAGGGCCACAGTCGAATCTCGTCTCGCCTCGCTGCTCACACTGGGAATAGATATTTTTGTGTTTCCTTATATCCTTTTAAAAGTATTGTATCTACCCCTGACAATAGCCTTAATCAAATTTACATATTCAAGAGGAACTCCATAATAACTTAGGGCTCTCCATAAAATTGGCCGATGCACACTATCAAAGACTTTTTCATAGGCCACAAATGCCATCAAAAGTGGACTGCTATATTCTGCACATTGCTGTACATGTCTTACAATTGAAATTTGGTCAGTGCAACTTCTACCTTTTCTAAATCCTGCTTGTTCATCTCTCAGCTTTTCATCAATCTTTCTCTCTAGTCTCTTTAGAATAAGCATACTATATATTTTCATGACATGACGTAAGTGTGATGCCTCTGTAATTATGGCAATCAGTCAGATCTTTTTCTTTTCTCTCTCTCTCTCTCTCTCTCTCTCTCTCTCTCTCTCTCTCTCTCTCTCTCTCTCTCTCTCTCTCTCTCTCTCATTCGTCTGGTTTTACCTCCTCACGCCACATTCTGCAAGGTATTCTTGTAAGTATTCTGGGAGTCACTTTATTTTCGGCCAATATCATCTCAGCTGGTATTCCATCATATCTAGGGGCTTTCCATATCTTGAGTTTTTTAATGATAGCTTCGACTTCAAAACCCTTTAACTCATTTATGGGCACATCATAGTCTTCCATAGATTCAGGTATATTAATCAAATTATTCCCTTCATATCTCCTATTCATGACCTCACTAAAGTGTTCTGTCCAACGTTGCCTTTCTTCAACTTCTGTTGTTATAATAGAGCCATCTCTTTTTGATGGGTATATGCCTATTCTTTGCCTTCGTGGAGATTTCATTAATAATTCTATGAATAATTCTTACGTCATAGTTACTCCTTGAATTTATAGCTTGATCAGCCTCATCTGCTTTATTGTCCAAATATTCTCTCCAATTATTCCTGGTTTTCCTTTGCCCTCACTATCAATACTGGAATACCCAGCATGCTCTACCTTTTAATTTTCATCACTTCCTCGAAAACTTTCAATAATCAATTTCTGTTTTTGTGAAACTTTCAATAATCAATTTCTGTTTTTGTCTCTTTTTTTATAGTATCCCAAGAATCATTTGATATCCATAGCTTTCTCTTTGTAACTGCATATCCCAAAACTTCACAACCAACTGACTGATATATGTTCTTAATATCACATCATTCTTCGTTAATTGTCTGCTCTTCGTCTCTTAAAGTCTCTAACACTATCAATCGATTTCTACATTCAATTGCAAATGTTTCTCTGTGATAATTTTCTAGAAGCTTAGTTGTATTCTATCTACATTTCTGCTGAGTGCTTTAGTTTTAATTTCAGTTGTGGCAATGAGCAGCTGGTGATCACTACCAATATCTGCACCTCTATAGCTACTTACATTTTTCAGAGTCCTCCTTCTCTCTTCATTAATGGCAATGTGATCTATTTGATTTTTGTTATTGCCACATGGTGAAGTCCATGTATATTTGTGGATGTCCTTATGCTGGAAAAGATTACCTCCAATAACTACATTGTTTGCTGAACAGAAACTTATAAAATGGGCTCCATTTCCATTTGCATCTTCACTATGACCCTTAAGACCCATCACATTCTCTATACCTTGATTATTCTTTCCAGCTTTAGCATTGAGGTCACCTATTATAATTTTCATATCTCTCTCAGGGATATCTTCTATTACACTGCAGTTCTTCAAAGTATTCTTCTTTCCTTTTTTTCAGGGGAAACTATAACTCTCATATTGCACTGCTTTGATTTCAACTTAGCAAGTAACAATCTACTATTTACAGCTCTCCACTCAGTTAATGCCTTTTCTGCTCTTGGTGTCATCATCATTCCTACCCCTTCTCTTCCAACTCCATCTGTTCGTGCTGAAGATATATACAAATTTCCTCGGTCTAAGATTTCCTCACCAATCCCCTTACAACGTGTTTCACTTAGGGCCAAGATATGCAACCTATATTTCATAGATTCATTCTCCACTTGCTGTAATTTCACAATATGATTCATGGTCCTTACATTCCAATTAACGATTTTCAATTTTCCTTTAGTATTTATAAAGTGGGAGATTCTTAGCACCCCGCTACGCCCCGGATTGGGGGCCATTCTGTCATTTTTTCTTTCCATAGACTGACTAAATCCATAGAGGAGTCATTGGCTAGATTAATAAAAAAAGATAGCCAGTTCCTTGTGATGCGCAGTGCCTATCTAATTAAGGCGAGTGACTCCTGCCGGATCATACTAGTTCTAGTAAGATCATCCGCCAGGCATCAGGAGTAGCCGAAAAGACAATTTATCTCTCACCTTAAACCCTATCCCCCACCCTGCTGCCAGTGACTTCATCGGGATTTAGGGGGACATTTACTCAATACCCAAAGTTCTTGTTACTCCACCAGGTTGCTCATCCGCTTATATAACCGTTGGCAAATATAGATTGCTAAGATATACAGCCAAGCATGGTGTATGTATATATATATATATATTTATATATATATATATATATATATATATATATATATATATATGTGTGTGTGTATATATATGTATATATGTATATATACACATATGTATAAATATATATATATATATATATATATATATATATATATATATATATATATATACACATATATATAGTAATATATATACATATATACACACATATATATATACATATATATATTTATATATATACTGTATATACAGTATATATATTATGTATATATATTTACTATGTATATATATGATTATTATATTTCCTGTTACGCTGAGTGGCATCGCCAAACGTATGACTACTCTGTATCTTCCTGTTCCTTGGGTAGGGCGAGAGAGAGTAGTCGTACCCTGGTGAGAGTGTTTACCCCGAGAAGGTAGTTAGATAAGGGGTTAGGGGGTAGGAATGGTTGAATCTGTGTGCATATCTATCGAATTATTTAGACGTCATTTTTGACGGGTAGCGTACACTAGTGTGTATGTATATATATATATATATATATATATATATATATGATAAATTTTTTGCACATTTAAACGGCTCTGATCCCGTTAAGAGAATCCAGACTTTAATGTATTAATATATATGGCTTATTTGAAATATATATATATATATATATATATATATATATATATATATATATATATATATATATATATATATGTGTGTGTATACAGTATGTATATATATATATATATATATATATATATATATATATATATATATATATATATATATATATATATGTGTGTGTATATATATATATATATATATATATATATATATATATATATATATATATATATATATATATATATATATATATATATATATATATATATCCTGATTCTTTCCCTGATTTTTTTCCAGTTATTTTGATATGTGCGTGACAATTTTACTCCTTATGTAATTTATCTCTGACATATCTGCATGCTATTTCAGAAGCAAACTAGGAAAGTATATTTTTAGATGTTTCTCTACATACATTAATTTTGGTAATTATGAAGGCCTGTTCTACAACAAGCATAGCTTTTCGAAAACTACTTATGTTCACAGAAGACAATAAAATATTTTAGTCATAAATTGGATATTTTCTATCAAATTGAATATCCGTGAAGCATAGCTAAAGGCTTATTTTCCGTTTTTTTAAGACTATTGTATGAAATTTGTGTGAATGATTTCAAATTGAAATAGAAAGCTGAAAACGAATATAATAGTGATGCAAGAAAGTTTATCATAAAATACACCTTGATTTAAACAGTCTAATATGAAAGAAAATCTCATCACCTCACAAATTACTATATGCGTTGACGATAAAAAAAGAGAGTACATTTCCAAACCCGGAGTTTTAGGGCAGAAAAAATCGTGCAGAAAATAACGAAAAAATCGACCGTCCAAACCAGGCCCAAACTAGTGTGATAATGAACATGCAGGAATGGCCGTGAGGTAAAAATATGAGATCAAAACGGCAGCATTATGACAGCATTAGGCAAATAAACATTTGCTGCCTCACTCGTCCAGTAAAATAGTTTTATTATCTTAATTTTATGATGTCATTAACCGTGTATTGCCTCGTGACATGCCGAATGGAAGAGGAGGAGGAATACGAGGACGATGAAGTCCGGTCTGCAGCTGATGTTTGTGTAGTGTCGTTGCTTTGCGTTTGTTTGTTCTCTCGAGTCCTTGAAGGAATTTGCTATTTTCCTCTTCTTTTTGGGAGGATGAAAATTTTGTTCATATTTTTTATATATATTTCTGAGCTTTTAATGTAAAGATTTTGTTAATCTATTTCTAGTTGCAAAGGTCCCCACAGTCTCTCTCTCTCTCTCTCTCTCTCTCTCTCTCTCTCTCTCTCTCTCTCTCTCTCTCTCTCTCTCTCTCTCTCTCTCTCTCTCTCAATTCGACTTCTTTTGTACATTATTTCAATAAATTTTTATGGCGTTCTCTTTAAATACACCAAAGTGCTTCTTCTTTTGGTATCTATCAGATAGCTTCTCTCAAGTCTGGAACCTCATAGCCTTTTTTCTTGCAACTTGCAACTTGTGTATTCAAGTAAGATTTTCTGTGAGATTCTTTCATTTAAACTAGCAAGGAAATGTTCAACAGTTTTTGCTTAGAACAACATAAAGAGGCAGATTTGTCTTTTATGATACCGCAAAAGATATAACTCATAAAGAAAAAGTAATCCATTGTCAAGAAAAAAACAAATAAAAGGTTTTTCAAGGCAAATGTCAGCTTAGAACAGTAAACAGACACATATATTTTATTAAACATCTCAAGAGAAAAAGGGGGTTCATAAGAATACATTCCCTTCCACCATATAGCCTAGCAGCTGTTCAAGCACACTTCATGTCTTTTCATTTAGTTTTATATGTGATCCCCTTATTAAACTGATCATTAGTTTCAATCGCGAGACTGCATATGATTGAAATTTTTTTTTGTAGGGGAGCCTGCATTTTACATGAAATTATTTCATAATAGCTACGAGAGTTTTCGTATGTTTCCAGTTATTCTGCACGCACTCATACTCACTTGATACGAGTGTACACTTGAAAACATGTATAGTACAAAAATATATATTCTGTACACAAATTTGGAGAGATTGAGCAGTATTCTTTTGTCTTAATTTGACTTGATGATTAATAGTTTAAAAGTACATATTCCGCCATTACTTCAGCTTAAGACTTAAGGATAACTTAAATGCCATTTTTTTGGAGTAGTCTTAAAAAGATCCCTCTGAAACGTATTTGCTTAACAATTGCATGACGGCAGATCGATCCTAGCCTGGGACCGTGAGTTTAAGCTGTTAACTGGTGAGGATACTGCTGTGGTTTGGCACCACAGTGGGGGATAGGGTTTGCCCGGCTGACGTTCTGGTGAGTATCTATTCTGATGAAACTGGAACTGAAACCAGACGCCTTTAACCTTTAAATGGGTGAAATGATACGAGAAATATGTCGTTGTATCCTCTTGGTACATCTCGACCTATGCTGCATAACACCATATTTAATTTTTATTGTGAGGTGATTTGACTTTTTATCCTTATCTCTGTTGGAGTATTAGTTATAAAATTGCTTAAAGCAATGAGTCTTTTCTTGCTTATCTCGTGTTGTCAGGGACTGGTGTTAGAGGGTATATACTATTGAGATGTCATATCTCCTATCTAGTTCTTTTCAATGTCATAAAATATTTTCATAACAGTAAAGCATCAACGGAAATGAGTTTTATACTCAGTGAATAATGATTTTTTCTTTACCAATTGTCAACTTTTTGCTCCTGCATTTATTATAAAAGAAGTATAATTCCTTCATATCATGTACAGTAATTCAATTTATAAAGTCACTAGTTTAGGTAGAGCCAATCAAGCTCCATACATTGTTTTTAGAAAATAGTCGCGCTCTCCTCTCTTTCTCTCTCTTTTTGATAATTTCCATTGGTTATAGGCATTAGCCTTATTCATCCTTTGGGTACGGCTTCCAAAATCATATCCATGCATGCTTTATTCCCCACTTATTATAATCCCCCAAACTCCCTTTCCTACCGTCAATTTCCTGCATTATAAACCTCTCCTCCTGTCTATTTATCCTCTCTCCCCTCCCCCTCAACTCTCCCTCCCTTCCTCTCGGTTTAACCCATACAACTTTGGCCCTTCCTCGGACATAACACATAGACATATAACGACTGTAAAAACTTTTCAACTGACAATTAAGGTAACATCTTGGCCACGGTAAGGACTAAATGCACTTTAACCCCATCCTCCTTTTGGCTGACATAGAGAGGGGTCGGAATGAAGCACTCACTCAACCCATCTCTCCCCCCCCCCCTCTTCCACCTCCTACCTCTTCCCCTGTCCTTCCCAATGGCATACCTCCTCCCTGTCTTCCATTTCTCTCTTTAAGATCTAAGAATCCCCCCTCTCCTCTACTGTATTCTGTCTCCCTCCCTCCCTCACTACCCTACCACCTCTAATTCTGTTCCTCATTCACTCTTCTCTATCATTCCCCCTTCCTCCTTCTCCCCTCTCCCACGTCTTTCTCTTCTCTCTTCGAGATCTTCTGAGAACCTCAACGCTAAATCTCACGACCCAGAAATGTTTCAGATGTAGTTTCTTAAACTTTTTTATATTTATCCAACCGATGAAAAATTTCTGAGGCGAATGTTGTGTTAGCTGGGTTTTTAAAGATTTTAACATTGCTTTCTACTTAAAAGATATATGATTCTTTTTCTATTCATGAAATTATATTTATTTAAATTTACAAGTAGCACAGTAATCTTATGGATTCGACCCCTTCATACATACACACATATGTGTGTGGGTGTGGATATATATATTTATATATATATATATATATATATATATATATATATATATATATATATATATATATATATATATATATTTATTGTGTGTGAGCGTGCGTGTGTATGTGTGTAATTGTATTTATATATATACTGTATGTGTGTATGTATGAATTTTGATCGATTAACGTGTTTTGTAGCATTGAATCAAAAGTTAGAAAAGAAGAGCATAGCAACATCACTTTAATAGTTTTAGGAGGATTTTTTCGGAATATTTTGCAAATATTGTCCTTGCAACTGGAAAGATGCCATCTTTAATCTTTCATGTTATGGAAAAATATATATTCCCATCCAACCTTTTGTCGGATAGCAATATATTTTCCCTAACTAAGATTATGTGAAATAGAAACTTCCATTAATTATGCAAATGTTCAACATGAAGGGAGGGTCAAGAAACATACTGCAGGTCAAAGATCGAATTAAACCTTTTGAACGAGAGCAGATAGATATTTCATATTTGAAATGCATACCATATAAGCATGCTTAGAAATTATCTGCATGTACAAGAAATCCTCCTTATAAGCGAGAAAAGGAAGATTCTCCCTGCATTCTGTAGTCAGCATTCTTTTTGCGAGTTTTTTTATGATCTGTCTCTCTAATACCTCCCTCTATCATCAAGGCAGAAAGTATATTAGTTAGCCCTGGAAGTCTCGTGATTCTGCGATTATTAGATATAACTTCTCGGATGAAATTAAGCAATTTATCATACGAAAACCTTTGGTGACGATAGCTTGTCGTTCAGTGATTTAAAATGGAATGAATAATATTTGCACGCTGAACAGTTCTAGGAAAGCTTTAGAAGGACTAATCCGATCAAGAAAAGTGGTATCACTACAGGTATCACCAACAGTGGAAGTTACAGTAACTTAGTGAACAAAAATTAATGATCATTATAATAGCAACACTAGTGAGGCTATTATTATTGTTGTTGCTGTCGTCGTCGTCATTAATATCATTATTATTAGTAGTATTAGTATTATTACTTTCATTGAGAATTGTAAGCTTAACATGTATCGGTACAACTCTGTGTGTGGCGTATTCTGTTAGGGATGATAGTGAAATCCAACTAAATTGAAATCTTTATTTTGTGATCGTTTACTGAACATGCATTACATGAGCCTTTTGTTTTATGATTTAAATTTTTTGTATGATACTTGGCATTATCTTCCTCTTTTAAGCTTCATTTTCCTTGCCTCCAGGAAATATAAAATGTTCTTAGCAAACTAGATATTGTCAATATTGCCTCCTATATCTACATGGATGCTTTACAGCTTTGGAATATCGTTATATCTGTAAATTCACCGAATTCTTTGATCTGTATCATATAGGTCGCACTGTTTTCAGTGGTATTTTTTCTTTTTCTATTGCCGGTAGGTAATTAGCTTGAATATCTTCCATATAAGCTTTATCTACTGGCAACATCCATTAGCCCTGTATTACCTGGTCTTGAATAGTATCGAGACCTTAGGATCGCATTGTACAAATAATCTCCCAATTCCTTACAGTGTAAAATTCTAACTGATTCTCTTGGTGGTATTATTGATACTAGGGGTCGTTAGTTTGAGATGGGTGTATTAGTACTTTTAATTAAAGGCTGTGGCCATTGAATTACTTTTTTAAACCCATATTTCTAGTTTAGTATGTGAATAATTATTTATCATGTAGCCTTCTATTCTGTGGTAGCATTGCATTTTCGGGACATGAATATTTGATCATTTTGAATAATTTAGAAAATACCTATATGTGTGTAAAGAGAAAAATTATTGTGGGAAAGTAAAGTGGAGTGTAGGTGAAGATAGTTAAATTAAGGTAAATTAACGACCAGAAACAAAAAAACAATTAATAATAATAAAAAAAAAGGTATTGGTACATGCACGTTCTCTACAATTATTGCAAATAAGATTTGAATACGATTATGAGAAACGACGCTTCAACAGAGAGATACTGTGCTACCTGGAAGCCCAAGTCGAAGGCAACGGTTTTCAGGATAAAAAAATAAAAGAGACGGATCAGAATTACAGATTCATTATTATCTTCTTTTTTTTTTACACTGGACTTGAGAGGTCCAAAGACCTCTCAAGTTCAAGTTCAAGTTGTTTTAACTTTTGTTCTTGTTATGTTTTCAGTATCCAGAAATCTTGAAAGAAGAATTTTAGTTGATACTACTCTTTTAAAATGAAGATTTAGTGTGAACTTCTAGGGTTTAAGTGGTTACTGCAACTTGAAACTAGTGAAGTTTTGAGTAAAACAAAGCCACATTTTGGAGGCAGGACCGCAAGTAGTCACCTCCTCATTATTTTCATAGCCAGCTTTTTTTTTTCTTATCCCTCTCTCCTCCTCTCTCGTGAATCGGACACTTCAGGTAAAATATATCCCAATTTGTACACTTACTAATTGATCCACATACCCGATGGTTTATTACCTTCCCGAATTTTACAAGCTGGTTTTTGTTGATTTTTTTCTTGTACCCTCTCAGTTTTGTGGTTTCGCATATCGAAGCATCCCTGTTAGATTCCGGAAGGTCATACTGCTTGCATAATGAGGTTCTTCATCTTGAGTGGGAGAGATTCTGCACATATCTAGGTGTGGGTAAAGTTATGCCAGAGCGAGCAGGTGAACCACAGGTGTCGCTAATCAAGACGTGATTTGTTTACAGCGGCCTTCAGTGAGAAATGTTTGTCGGGCTTATTGGGATGAGGCTAAGGTCAGCATTGCTTGGTAACGCGTTCTTGCCCTTGTTGATTTTAGATGAAGATGATAGTAATGATAATGAGAATAGGTTCTTATATAATCCCGACGCTATGATAACTGTTATGTTGGCATTGCCAAGTCTTATTTTCTATATACTTTGTGCTGGAGTAAGATCGACTTCGAAGACAGAGCATCGAAATTTAAAAATTTACGATAGCAGTGGATTTATTTATTTATTTTTTTTTTTCAACGCCCAAAAATCCTGTCAAGATTGATCCTGGTGACCCCTTCCCTCATAAACATTATTTCCATTCAATAATTCTGTCTCTAAGGACCTGTGGCAAGAGAAAGGGGAAGAAAAAAAAAATTAACATGCATGGATTTTTATTACGCCAAAAAGTACATCGACATGATAATGATCCATGAGAAATTGAACAATGTAATCATTAACATAAAGAAAATTAATATGCTTTTGTATGCTTCATTGATATCAAATGAAATTTACTATGAGGTTATAATTCAAAAGCATGCCAAGAGAAAAATTAAATTATTCATACAAAACGTTCTTGATATGCTGTATTAATATACTCAATGGGATCTTTGAGAATGGATTGTTTTGACCAGCTCCTCAAATCTCCGTTTATTTTACGATTTCGATGATAAGCTGCATTCCAAGTGATTTTGTGGCTGTAGACGGATTCCTTAAAGACAAATACAATCAGAGACCTAGTTTTGATTTTAATTTCAGAACAATAGATCCTGTATTCCTAATACCATTATCATGGTGATTGTCCAACTTAATTGTTTTGCTATAACCTAAATTTGTGCTCGCAATGCTATGTGAAAGTTTGTTAGCCTAATGACCCTAGTCTTATATCTTTTGTAGGTTGGTCGGGGCACCAGCCACCCGTTGAGATACTACCGCTAGAGAGTTATGGGGGTAGTTTGACTGGCCAGACAGTATTACATTGGATCCTTTTCTCTGGTTGCGGTTCACTTTCCCTTTGCCTACACATACACCGAATAGTCTGGTCTATTCTTTACAGATTTTCCTCTGTCCTCATACACCTGACAACACTGAGATTACCAAACAATTCTTCTTCACCCAAGGGGTTTTAACCACTGTACTGTAATTGTCAGTGGCTACTTTCCTCTTGGTAAGGGTAGAAGAGACTCTTTAGCTATGGTAAGCAGCTCTTCTAGGAAAAGGACTCTCCAAAATCAAACCATTGTTCTCTAGTCTTGGGTTGTGCCATAGCCTCTGTTCCCATGGTCTACCACTTTCTCGGGGTTGAGTTCTACTTTTCCAACTAAGATTTTAGCTTAGCAAGAATTAATAATAATAATATGGATAATTTATTACCTCAGAATTGTCATATGTTCTGCTTACATGATAGTGCATAGATATTCCAATAATGATATTTTTAATCAAAATAATGTTCATAAAATGTCGATCGCGTCCCAAGTGTTATAAACCACTTCTTTAGGCCCGCAGTGGAACTATAAAGTTCCATAGCGCCACCAAAATCACTGCATTGCCTCGATACACACACCTACATAATCTTTTTTACCAAATACTTGAAAAGATTGGTTTAAGATTCATTGTCAATATACACTGGATTAATATTAGCATTACTGGATCAGTAGATTTTCGTCTTTCATTTGAATATTATTCTTATTATTGTTGTTGTTGTTGTTGTTGTTGTTGTTGTTGTTGTTGTTGTTGTTGTTGTTGTTATTGTTATTGTTATTATTATTATTATCATTATGATGATGAGCGTAACGAATTATGTTATATTGTTTTGCATCAGTGTTCAATTTTAATGATGTTCTACAGTTTTTCTTTACCTACATGGGTTACTGAAAGTTAACGAATACCATTTCTGTTATTATAATATCATTAACTGTATTATTCAAAATTCACTTATGAAAACAGAAAGCCAGTTTTTATTGAAAAACTAGCCATACTTTCTTATGTGTTACTATCTAAAATATTATTAAATAGACATTTAGATTAAATTTAGAAGATTCAGCCTGTGTTATTTATTGTCTGATAAATGTGATGAGGGATCACAAAATCCTATGAAACGGAATGTCCAAGGCACAGTTTCTATAGCTAATGATTTAATCCTAAGTATATTATTTCAGTAAATTATTAGGCAGTTATTATCAACATAGTATCACAATAACAAAAACGTAGACTTGGGGAGGGGGTTGCTGCAAGAGGTAGTAGTCCCACAAAGAAGTTCGGATTTTTTTTTTTTTTTTACAAGCAAACAGCTTCAACTGATCACAGGTTTGTGAAGATCAATGAAAAAAATCGATAAAAATTTACAAGAAATTATGGATAAATCTTGCAACTTATTCATCGAACTAGCTAGCCAATGCCAATAAATATGTCATACTATAATAATTTGCTGAAGAAATCAAAACTAAATGTTATATGTCGACTCATGTTCACGTCGCATAAGTTATCGCTGGACTTATTAGATGAGCGATGTATTCGGGATGAAGAATGCAGCATATATTATTATTTAATTTAACCTGATTTCTAAAACATTGTTTCAAAGCGGTATTAAAATGATGCAGTTCATCACGTTTAAAGTTACTGAAAACAATGCACAAGTCTTTGCTAGATGGACGAGGGGCACCGATAAGTTATGCGATTATTTTTCTTTTATGTGATTATTACTTGCATAATGTAAAAACTAAATCGGACGGTTGACAATGTCTTTTTAATTGATCACAAGATAAACAGAGAATGATTGCAAACATTGGAAAATATTATATTTTGATTGTGAAGAAGACTGGTGCCGCCCTCGAAATAAAACTCATGCTTCTTAAATCATATACGGTTTTTTAACTCTCACTCTCTCTCTCTCTCTCTCTCTCTCTCTCTCTCTCTCTCTCTCTCTCTCTCTCTCTCTCTCTCTCTCTCTCTTTTTTTTTTTTCTTTTTAATACTATTTTTTTGGCGTATTAGTGCATGGTAAAGAAAAATCTGTCCAAACGGGAATTTCAGCATACTTTAAACAGATACATGCATGGAGGATAAATATACCTTTGATGAAGCAATCGAGGAGGAGCCAATCGTAGTATATGGAGACCTGTTCCGAATGAATTCCTGTAACACAATCTGGGATGTATCCTCAACGCTGAGACATTGCACTGTTTTCAATATGGTCTACTTTGATTACTTGTCGCCGTTTCATTTATGAGAAGGTGACTAATACCTTAATCCCTGTGGAATTCAAATGGCAAATTATGTCAATTAAGTTCAGGTAATATAATAAAAACAAAAAAGTGTCCCTGACTCAATTCATGAAAATTTTATAATCAATCGATCACGTTGAGCTCAAGTTCATGGTATGACATCATTTATAAGGTTTTTCAAACTTCATGAAGCGGATGAAAACGACTTATCACTTTTATAGCGACAAACAACTTTGAAGAGAGTAATATCCATATGTTCACCTGCTAAATCTGTCAGTTATCAGTATAAAAAGGGATGTATCTACCACTCATCAAATTCACTCTTAGGCTTCACAAGTAATTTTTAGAGAAAAATATAGTGGATGTATATATATATATATATATATATATATATATATATATATATATATATATATATATATATATATATATATATATATATATATATATATATATATATATATATATATATATATATATATATATATATATATATATAGTCTTTTGTATTGAGTGTTGTGCACGTAAGATGTAAGCTGCGGCCTTTTTTATATTTTGTTTTTCGATTTTTATAGGTATCTACGTATAATTAGATGGCCAAGTGTAATACATATATAAAATAAGCGAAAATTGTTCTTCTTCCAATAATGCCTGTCTTCGCCTCTTGTCATTAAGTTGAATAGAAAAGCTGTCTCTGACTTACAGATTTGACTTTAAATCAATTATAACCATCGTATTAAATCTGTCTTATGAGTGAGGTAATCATTTTGACACTCAAACCATTGATATTGACTTTGAATGATTGAATAATATGAGACATTTGATAGACAATCTTGAATGTGTATTGACAGCTATTTGATGTTGGCAAGTAATTGTCCATTCGGACATTTAATTTATTATCTTGGCGTCTATCTGCAGAATAATACTAGACGGTAGATTAATAAATTGTAGCCCTGTATCGGTTAGTGTTGCAAAACTAACAATAATATTTTACGTGATTCCATCAGTTGCTGGAATTTGGCTTGATTAATTCATGATATAAATGTCATCATCATAACTAGCGAAATTAGGCATTCTTGTAAAAACAATGGCTAACTCATCATATAAATTTTTCGTTACATATAATTATGATTACTCACTATTTTCATATAATTATTAAACAATTCTAGGGTTAAGTAAAGCATTCCTTCAGGTAATTTGATAAATTATGAATATTCACTTTATCTACATTTTATATGACACTTAAGGATTGTTGATTTTATGGAGGTTAATTGTTCATGCCTATAATTCTAAGGATAATCTTTACATTGAATTTATCAATTTATAATATCTGCTCTGTTAAAGCTGCACTATTAAATAATTCAGTAAATTCAATATTGTTCACTCCATACTATATCCGCATCTTATTCGTTAGATATTTATTGAACAATCACTCTCCTGTCAATTGACTATAGTATCGATTGTTATTTAGGATGGATATAGTTTTTCTTTAACACATCTTTTATATGTATACGAAATTCATCCTTGTAACTTTTCTCTTTAATGTGCTCGTCTAAAAGTTTTCTGGAAGGAGGAAGAGGAGGGAACACTTATAGGGTTTTGGATTAATGGAATACAAGCTTTATTGGAAAGAAATATGATTAATATAACGTTTTCTGTGTAGGACCTTTATTCACGATTCATTAGTCGAATTGTGATTGTGTCGTTGAGCGTTTTACAGTTTTCTTCTATGTGACCATTAAGTTATTGGCAAGTGTGAGTGCACGTATTCGTGACTGCTATATTTGTCCGTTCTATTATTATCATTATTTATAAAGAGATTCGCGGATAATTGGTACAGAAATTCGGGTTCCCATCAAAACCTTTTGTAGTTTTTACATAATGTCTATTCAGCTTATCGTTGTTACTATCGGTGTATACATACCCTGAAAATTACAGCAATATGAGTGATAGACTAGACATACTGTATAGGTGTTAGCAGTGAGACATGCTTAAGAACTGTGTACCAAAACGTGGAGTTCATTACTCGTATGCAATCATTGTTGCATAAAGAGAAAAATAGATATATGGATACAGATGGCGTTTTATTATATAGAGATGATTACTAATGCTGCTACTTCTTTTACTATTAATATCATTACCATTATTATCAAAAGAACCTGATTGCTTTAACTTAGGCTCTCGCTTCACAAGTGAGCAAAAAGTTTAATCGCATTGGCGATGATATCCTCCAATAAAATCCAGCAGAATGCAGAGAAACTCATGTATATTAAAATAAGCCAAACGGCAGAGACTAAAAGTCTCGAGATAAGCGGGAGAACAATGCCAATAACCTGAACATCTCGAGGAATCGAACGAAAAGGCCCCAAAGTAGCTGGTTTGTTGGTTTCTTTCGAGTCAATTTCGATCGTCAATCAGCCCGAGTTGCGGGGCAGTAAAATACTTCTTATGGTCCAGCTGAATACTTAAAACCTTAAACACGTCCTTATCAGACAATAAAACCCTGCCAGCTCTCTCAACATTTACGGACCTATTACCCTCACATATTCGAATTATATCAGACATTTTTGGGACACAGCCATTCGATGTTCGGGAGATGACCAGATCTGAGAATAAAGGGAAGAGAAATAGAAAATAGTGGTATTGATGATTCAGGTGCCAAGGATGAAACCTATTCTATTATTAGCTGCTTATAGTTAGAACAAGAACATACAGGGAATGATAATAGTTGGTAAATACATTATATAGAATTGAAGAATTGTTGTAAACTATGCTGGAAATAGAGGCGGTGATAACACGGGAGAGAGTCGTGGCTTTGGGGATATTAATACGGAGAGAATAATCTTCGGATTAAATTCATATCGTTATTTACCAGTAAACTGAGGATTTCCAGGTTTGTTCCAAATTTACATAAAAATGCACGAACTTTTAATGCTCGAAAAGTCCATATAACTTTATTGCCGAAGCAGAATTACAAAAAGTTTGACAAATTACTGACATGTGCACATCAACTATTAAAATAAAAAAAAAGGCTTTTCTCTAAGCTCTCGCAATCTAGACACGACTGATTTGCATTTTTCGAAGTTCACGTTCATTACCTGGCGAAATATCCACTTTATTCCGGGGTATTTTCCTCATATATATATGTATATATATATATATATATATATATATATATATATATATATATATATATATATATGTATGTATGTATATATACATATATATATATATGTGTGTGTGTGTATATATATATATATATATATATATATATATATATATATATATATATATATATATATATATATATATATATATAAATATAAATATGTATGTATGTATATATGTTTGTGTATATGAATGAAGGCATGTGCATATATTTGTGTATCTACAAATAATAAACCTAAGTTGTTTACATCGCCCGATTTTCTTATTTTACATAAATTACCTAAAAATCCTTCCAATTCTGATTTTACATTTTTTTCTTTTTACATTAAACATTTATGATTTGGATGTTCTTAAAACTCTGTTTTATATTATGAAAAGAAACAAAGGAAAACATATAAGCCATAAATATCTTATTGTCCTTTTAAGATTTCCCCTTTGAATTTAATTGGGAGGCATTAACAAGCATCATTCAATGTAAGTTGATAAAAGCTTGTAAGAAGATAATGCCTTGCTTGACAATATGCTTTGACAGGCAGTCTTGTTTGAGTTTTGTTTATATTAATACGTTCATTAATTCTATTTACTTTTTTTAGCTTTTTTTTTTTAATTTTTTACTTTTAGAAGAATAATTTGCTGTTTAGGTTTTAAATATAAGAATTTTTGTTCTTGCCCAACCCCCCGGGGGCTAAATATCCCTTTCATTCCAAGTTTATTATAACCCTAGAGTTCTCTCTCTCTATATATATATATCCCGGTCCCCGGCCAACTCTATCTGAGATCTCTCCCAAAGACGTCGTTGGCCGAAAAATGCATTTGTACTTAACATTTTGTGTGTGGGGTAAAGTCTCCAGTATGACACAGGACCCGCCGGTGCTGCCCCCTCTACGTGACTCGCATGTACTACGAGGGTGGGACCAGCTAGCTCTTCTGTCGCTAGACTGGCGTAAGCCCCGTCCACAATTTGACAGATTTACGACCGTAGTTCCAGGGATAGATAGAGGTCATAGTTGCATCCCGTGGCTTAGGATGGCGGTAACTCGAGATGGCATTGTGAGTTATTATGGTGTTTATATGTGAATGTTTTATAACTCATTATGGCTGCGAGTTAAGGCGTTAGAAAAAGGTACAGGGTCATAAAATTCGTTATCTGTAATTTTTTACAGATAAGACTTTGGCGGACAAGCTTCGAAGGGAAGACGCTAGGCTTGTCGAGTGTTCCAGCGAAATGGAAGAAACATAAATTGTTGATACGAAGTTCGATCACCGACAAAACAAAAGAGGATCGGCCATCTCACATCTCATGGTACTCAGAGAGAGAGAGAGAGAGATCCAGGACATAGGCTGGCGTAGTTTATTGGTGTTCATTTTCTTTAACTCTTCTTCAAAGGCATTCTGTTCTTGGTTTTCCGTCAAAGGAAAGTACATAAGGAAATTACATCAAGTGTTACGAAAATGTCATTATCTGCATTTGAATGTATATACTGTAGTTCCTGAAGATGAAATTCAAACTGAAGCTCGAGAAACTTTAGCATAATTTGTATATTTCATTGTTTATATCGCATTCCACACGAGAACATTTTATCTTCAAGAAAGATATGATCTGCTTTTGACAACTTGATTGCAAAGAATTTCTACCTCTGATAAAACAGTTGCCGTTTCTTGCTTCCCTTGATTATCGGACTGCATATGAACGTCGTGATCATTATATATCGTAAAATAACTGAAGCACGGTCAGTTTGTTTCCAGAGTCAAAGGTCTACACTGGGATTTTCATTCCATTTGACATCTTTAGGTATGAGGCCCCGCAGGCATGAGACTAGCCCAATATAAACGAAACAATATGAACACCAGTAAGTTTTTTCCAATTACGAGGTCTCTCTCTCTCTCTCTCTCTCTCTCTCTCTCTCTCTCTCTCTCTCTCTCTCTCTCTCTTACCTATATTTGTGCAGCAGTGAATGTCT
>NC_090755.1:3437812-3442812 GCF_036898095.1 Palaemon carinicauda | reverse complement strand
ATTAAGATATGAATAAAGGAAAATAAACGAACACTAATAGCAGGATGATAAGGATGGGGAGAGGAATAGGTATTAAAAGAAACAAAAATTATTTGCGAAGGAGTCATTTAATAGAAAAAAGAATTAAGTGGAGAAATAAGTTCATATGAAAAAAGAATAAAATAGAATTTAAGATTGTAAGAGAATCGATAAAGACGGAAGACATGAAGTTTGTGATTAAAACCTAATAGACTAATATGCCGTTTAGATGTGCCGTGAGTAGCCTACATCTCAGTCATCTAAGTCTCTTTTTCTGTAATAAATTTTTATCCATTTACTCTCCGTTTGAAATAAACGGAGAGTAAATGGATGAAAATTTATAACAGATAAAGAGACAGAAATGACTTGAGATGTAGGCTAATCTTGTTCAATCATTTCAAACTTTCATTTCTAAGTGCAACTGTGCGGTTTTCCCCCCGAGTTGCACCTGAGCGCTAAACGGCTTCGTAGGCTCCAGCGATATGACCTGATTTTATAAAGCCAATATGATAGGTAGATATAACAATAGGGAGGTAAAGAGAATAGGCAAAAAAAAAAAAAAAAATGGGGGGAAATGTGTAAAAGTTTTTTTCTTTAATAAAATAAGAAAATAGGGAATGGTTGCTTAGGGAAAACAAGAAAGACAACTTTCTTGAGGGAAAGAAGATAAAAAGCATATAAGCTTTCTTGAGGGAAACAAAAAGAAGGAAGGAAAGGTTTATTGAGGGGAAACAAGAAAGAAAGAGGGAAAGATCTCTTGGGGGAAAAATAGAAGGGAAAGCTTTCTTTAAGGACCAAAATTGGAAAGTATCCTTGAGACACGAAAAAGAAAGAAGGAAAGCTTCCTTGAAGGACATAAGAAGAAAGAAGTGAAGCTTTCTTGATGGACATGAAAAGAAAGAAGGAAAGTTTTTTTGAGGGACACAGAGAAGAAAGAGGGAAAGCTTTTTGGAGGGACACAAAGAAGAAATAAGTAAAGTTTGTTGAGGAACAAAAAAGAAAGAAAGAAAGCTGTTTTTGGGGCAGAAGAAATAAGGAAAGCTTTTTGAGGGACACAAAGGAAAGATAAGGAAAGCTTTCTTGAGGGGCACAAAAAAGAAAGAAGGAAAGCTTTATTAAGGAACAAAAAGAATAAGGAAAGTTTTATTGAGGACACAAGAAATCAGGAAAGATTTTTTTAGGGACTCAAAGAAGAAATAAGGAAAACTTTCCTGAGGAACACAAAGAAGAAATAAGCAAAGCTTTCTTGAGGGTTACCAAAAGAGAAATAAGGAAAGCTTTCTTGAGGGACATAAAAAAGAAAAAAGAAAAGATTTCTTTAGGGACACAAGAAAAGAAAGAATGAAAACTTTATCGACGGACACAAAGTAGAAATTAAAAAACTTTTTTTTTTTTTTTTGAGGGACAAAGAATAAGGATAGCTTTCTTGAGGGACACTCAAAAGAAAGAAGGAAAACTTTCTTGAGGGATACACAAAAGAAAGAAGGAAAGCTCTCTTCAGGAACACAAAGAAGAAAGTAAGAAAAGCTTTCTTCAGGAAAACAAAGAAGAAAGTAAGGAAAGCTTTCTTCGGGAACACAAAGAAGAAATAAATAAAGCATTTTTTGAAGGACAAAAAGAAGAGCGAAGTTAAGCTTTTTTGAGGGACAGAAAAGAAAGAAGGAAAGGTTTTTTGAAGGACACAGTGACGTGTTAAGGAAAGCCTATTTTTTTGAAGGACACAGTGAAGAGTAAGGAAAGCTTTTTTGAGGGAAACAAAGAAGAAATATGGAAAGCTTTCTTGAACGACAAAAAAAAGTAAGAAGGAAAGCTTTCTTGAGGGACACAAGAAAAAGTAAGGAAAGCATTTTTGAGGGACGCAAAGAAGACACAAAGAAAGCTTTATTGAGGGACACCAGAAAAAATAAGGAAAACTTTTTTGAGGGACATAAAGAAGAAACGAGGAAAGTTATTTTGAGGGACGCAAAGAAAAAATAAAGAAAGCTTTCTTGAGGGACACAAAAAAGAAAGAAGGAAAGGTTGCTTGAGGAAAATAAAAAAGAATATCAACTTTATTGGGAAAAACAATAGAGGAGTAAAGGCAAGTGATCGAAAGAAAATCTTCGAAAATGGAGTAAATTTAGTAAATAGGAAGAGATGAGTCAAATAAGGATTATTGAAAGTAAAGAGAAATTATGGCTAAAAAAATAAATAAGGGAAGGATTCGCAAGGTGCATGATGAAAGGACTTAGATCCAGAAATAACTTTTGAATAGGTAGGAAGAAAAGCTATGAAAAGAAAATTTGGGAAGAAAACAAGGAACCTAGTCCGCAAAAAAGAAAAAAAAAATAACATGAATAAGGAAGAATTAGATACTCCTTCATTTCCCATTGCAGTTTTATCTTTAATCAATTCCTTCATGGCAACTACATCAACATTTTGGATTTTGGAGCGTAAATGGTAACCTATATTTTGGGGATTTTATATCTTGCAGAGAAATTTTGGAATGAGTAAAGAGAGAAAGGGGTCGAGGGACGAAAGGGAAGAAGGGAAATCAGAAAAAGATAAGGGATGGAGGAGGAGAGAAGGAGAAAGAGAAGAAGTTCGACATGGGATAACTGTCAGGAGCCGCCTTATCACTATGACGAAGGGTCTGGAGAGGTTCACGCTAGTTGCCTTCGTATAGCTCCCCGAAGCTGACGCTGCGCCAAGATGATTGGGCGAGAACTCGGCTGGAACACATAATATCCATAAAGAGAAAAGAGAAAGAAAAAGGGCGAAGGAGCAGGTCGCCGATTGCCAAACCTGTCTGAAAGATACCGAAATGTAAAATGTTGAATACGAAACTAAAAGATAATTCAACAAATAAAAATATCGTAATGTTTACAGTTGATGCTGGATTCATATTAATAGAAGTTATAAATTTTTTCGAAGTCAGAATCGCCAATCGTCATTGGTTGCGCCATGTTGTATGTGAGGTTTTCAGAGCGTCTATAATGCATTCTTACACAATTGTGATAATGTGTAGTACTTTCATATCTAAACTAAAGTTGATAACTTATCTCCTTATGCAAGTGACATTTGCAGCTACTGCTACCACAACAGAAAGAAGCTGAATAGATTTAGGACTTTTCAATCTAATGCATCTGATAGATAAAGTTGCTTAATTGCCCAGTGGTTTCAACAAGCGTAGGCACACTTTTGGATATGAATCTTAAAATGATGAGATACTTTGTTATAGAGTAATATAGACGATTCGCTTCTGAAATATAAGAGAAATTTAAATTTTGGTTCAGATAAATTAATGTCTTGTAAAGGAATGGGTGAAGGGGCGCATTAATCTACGTAAAAACAGGAAATCATGGATATTAATTGCTTGTTATAAAGCTGATTGAAAAAAAGAATCCCAGCAAGACTGTCCACTTCAGAATTTTATTGCCACGTTTAATGTCACAGAGAAGATAGTTACTGATAAGACGGCCTGCTTGTGGATGCGTTGCAACAGACATAAGAGGGAGACTAAGAAAGTTATGGGATTGGTTTATTTCGAAGAGGACATGTAAACATTTGAGACTTTTTGTTTTAATGATATGAGTGATATAATTTTTTTTTCGAAGGAATGAAATAAAGAAAATATCTGTTTTTGAGGATGATATGAAAGAAATAAGGATACTATTTTCTAAACATGAGGCTTCAATGTCTATCTATATCATACTCGGTTCCTGTTTATTCCTAGATTCCCACACTTCTCTCCTTTCAACCCCCGTTTTTCCGCACATTATTCATTTTCATTTTCCGCTTCACCCCTTTGACGTGTTGGCTCTTAACGCCCTCTTATGAGCACCTAATCTCGGCACGTTGCTCTCAATAACCCACATTTTATAGTTTGATCCCCGTCAAATACTTCTGATTTACGTTTTGTATCCTCGAGGGTGTACATAAGCTCTCCACCATAGAGGGAAATGGGGTGGCGGCTTCGGGGAAGGAATGATGTGAAACACTCTTATTCGATTTTGCAGAGAGAGAGAGAGAGAGAGAGAGAGAGAGAGAGAGAGAGAGAGAGAGAGAGAGAGAGAGAGAGAGAGAGAGAGAATATCTATCATATAAAAGGGAGTTCGAATTTAGACATTCAAGATTTTATTTCAAAAAGGATTTTAGCAAAATGGAAAAGTTAAGAAAGCAAAACGAAATCAGTCATTTTAAAGGACTGGGTCTTTGGTAAAAGTATGACAAATTTCTGAAAAGCTCATCTTTTTGGCAATGGAAAAAGATATTTTGAATGAAGCGTAAATAATGGTAATAGAGTAAAAGCCATAAGTTTTCGTTTCTTCCCTTGTCCAAATCATGACCCTTTTGCCCTACCCAGACCATTTGACACCGACGTGCCTTGATCCCTCAGACCCCAAACACGGCGACCATCATTAGGCACATGTCACGTGACCCTGCCGGCACGGCACGTGCCCATATAGCCTCATCACGTGCTGGAAAGGGGGCGTGTCCAGATGGCGAATCAAATGATGGATAACTCTCTTTAATACGTCGGATAACGCTACTTAAAAGGACGCCTGACACTGCTCCAGATGACAAATTCCCATTGCACCACGTCCGCCTTTCAAGTCATATGTTCCTGTAAATGTTTCTGTTTATGCGAAGATTCTATTCTCACAGTCTTTCGTTTATTTTTGCGCTGGAATAACATGCGCCGAATAGTCTCCGTAACCTGTAAAGGGATCGGTGTTTTGTTATTGTTGAACATAATGTAATTGAACAATTTAGATTTATGAAAACCAGAGGGGCAGGAGGTACTTGGCGATTGAAAGATTGAACAACCTTTTTATTTTCTTTATCAATGCTAACCTTTTATAGTTTCTTTTTAATGGTTGTTTTTAGATAATTTCTGGGAAGTAGAACTCATGTAGAATAAAGATTCATCCTAAATGTAGTAAGATTTTACAAATTGATGATGATGTTTGTCTCATAAAATAACGCCTGCAGGAACCGTG